>NC_089783.1:18959281-18994281 GCF_040412425.1 Macrobrachium rosenbergii | reverse complement strand
GGGAGTCTATTCACAAAAATCCCTATTTCGCACTTACTTATTATCTCAATTATTACCAAGAAAATCGTATCTTAAACTGGGCTCTCACGTTTTTAGCACGAATTTTCTAACCTGTGGTTAACACAAATGCACACAAACACGCATACGTACATACAAACACACACACATACACACACACATATATATATATATATATATATATATATATATATATATATATATATATATATATATATTAATATATATATATATATATATATATATATATATATATATTCTACATATAATAATAATAATAATAATAATAATAATAATAATAATAATTATAATAATAATAATATCGTCAGCAATTTCAACTTAATACAGTTATACCAAAACTGTAGTGTAGTTATTGCATGACATAACTAATAATAATGATGATAATAATATCATCAGTAATTTCAGTTCAATATAGTTATGAGAAAACTGTGCAGTGTATTGCATGACATGACTAATAATAATAATAATAATAATAATAATAATAATAATAATAATAATAATAATAGTGATACATTTGTTTTTACAGTAAGCCATAAAGTGAAGAAGTGTACCACTAACGATGCTAGCCCATGAAAAGGAAAGTTATTGATGATTTGATTCCTTCAAAATTTTCCCAGGCAATGCGAGGTTGGTCAGCTATTTATATATATATATATATATATATATATATATATATATATATATATATATATGTGTGTGTGTGTGTGCGTGTGTGTGTGTGTGTATATTGTATATTATATATATATATATATATATATATATATATATATATATATATATATATATATATATATATATAATATATATATAGATATATATAATATATATATATATATATATACATATATATATATATATATATATATATATATATATATATATATATATATATATATATAGCTGACTAACCTGACATTCCATGGGAAATTTTTGAAGGACTCAAATCATCAATAACTTTCCTTTTCATGTGGTACACCCACCAAAGAAACCGATGTCGCCTCGCCAGACCTGGCTGGAGAGAGAGTACCCTTTTTGCCCTGAAAGATGTCTTGCGTTCCAACTACCAGGACGTAGTTAAATGGCTGTTTAGGACAATATTGATATGAATAGCCAGTTTCATCAATATTTATGGATTTTTCTTATAAATATGATACGAAATTAAAATAAAAACAAGGTCATGAAATTTCTTGGTGATTACTTTCAAAACAAAATGCGATTACATTTATTAAAAGAATAAAAGGGCTCTCTCTCTCTCTCTCTCTCTCTCTCTCTCTCTCTCTCTCTCTCTCTCTCTCTCTCTCTCTCTCTCCCTTTAGTGTGCACCCTTTCCAAATCAGCAGTCCGTTATCGCACCCTCAGAATTGGAAAATAGGAAAAAAAAATATTAAAGAAATGTTAAGAAACAAAATTGATGTGATGTGTATTGATAATTTTTTTTGTTTTGTTTTTCATTCACAAAGCTAGCGTTATTACTATTTTCGTTTTGAGAAAAAAAAGCAATATGCATATAAAGAAATATATATTTGTCTTAATTATTCGTATTCATCCTCGCACCCGTTAGGCACCTTCTAGAATCTAGACGAACGGGCAAGTGTCGGGGGGAAAACTTGGTTACTATATCTGATAGTAACCAAATGACGTCAGTAGCGAGGAAATAAAAATATCCCTGTCACACAACTTCTGTTGAAGTGTTACCAGAATTTTTACGAGTATTTCCTGGCTTCTGGCGTTATTTTGTTCATCTGTAAGGTCCCCTAGGAATCGGCCTTCCATCCCATAGAGGAGCAAGCACCCCTGATTAAGAACACCTGAGATTAATCATACTTTGTTGATAACTGTCTCGAGTGGTGGCTATTTGGGACGGTTCGGCCATCTGCTATTATGGTTCTGTTCTCCGTTCAGTTTGCAAAGAACGAAGCTACTTTTTGGTTATATTTGATGCAGCATATTTCGACGGTTTTTACTCTCAAATTAGGGAAACTGATATCCGTAATCACCATAACTTTTGCCAATGACGATTTTGGAAAAATACCCCTCCCCCTCGAGGCTCGAACCCTTAAACATTAGAATACCAGTTAGTGATCTTATCGGTTCAGCCATCAAATCTCATAAAGATATTGCATTATCGGGGTCGTGGAGTGCTACGAGGAAGACTTCGAGGACGACATCGAGGACGAGCTCGAGGACGACTTCGAGGATGGGCTCGAGTACGAGTTCGAAGTCGTCGACCTCGAACGACCTCGAGGTCGACTTCGAGGTCGTCGAGGACGAGCTCGAGGATGACTTCGAGTATGAGCTCGTGGAAGACTTCGAGGACGACATCAAGGACGACCTCGAGGTTGACTTCGAGGACGACCTCGAGGTCGATTTCGAGGACGACTTCGAGGACGACTTCGATTATGAGCTCGAGGAAGACTTCGAGGACGACACCAATGACGACCTCGAGGTTGACTTGGAGGACGACCTCGAGGTTGACTTGGAGGACGACCTCGAGGTCGATTTCGAGGACAACTTCGATTATGAGTTCGAGGACGAGCTCGAGGAAGATTTCGAGGACGAGCTCGAGGACGACTTCGAGGACGACCTCGAGGACGTCTTCGAGGACGAGCTCGAGGACGTCTTCGAGGACGAGCTTGAGGACGTCTTCGAGGACGGCTTCGAGGACGAGCTCGAGGACGAGCTCGAGGACGGCCTCCGGGACGAGCTCGAGGACGGCTTCCAAGACAACTTCGAGCACGACCTCGAGGTCGACTTCGAGGTCGACCTCGAGGTCGACTTCAAGACGACGTCGAGGACGACTTCGAGGACGCCTTCGAGGTCGTCTTCGAGGACGACCTCATGGTCGACTTCGAGGACGACCTCGTGGTCGACTTCGAAGACGACCTCTTGGTCGACTTCGAGGACGACCTCCCACTCCTAGCTCTCTCCTGAATATTTCTAGCATCGTATCTGAAGATTACATTTTTCCAGTCATCAATATCGTAAACAACATGTTGCAGAGCAAAGCCTAGACGAGTGTAACGATGCCATTCCTTTAAACTCCTCTTTGACCGCCGGCACATGGCACCTGATCCCATGCTCCCTCAGTCGCTGTCTGGTTGTCTGTGGAGTGCATGAGAGATGCAATTCTTGCGTGATAGTTACTGAGGTTTTCAGGGGGTCGTCTATGGATGCTGCAATGGTTTGTTCGTCTTGTTGTGGTGTTGTTATTCGTGGGCGCCCTCTCCTAGGTCTATTTGCCAATGTTCCCTCTTCCTTTGTACTGTGTGAGTTGACACTCCAACGCTCACGGCAATATCTCGTGTTGGAACACCACGCTCCCACTCACCAATGATCCGACCTCTTTGAGTTATATGCTCAACAGAGTTGTCTTTGTTTGCCGCCGCCATCTCTACAAAAAAAAAAAAGCCATATATAAGTATATATTATATAGACTAAAGAAGACAACAATATGGTGGAGATTGCCGTAATATAGATAATCGTGTTTACCAGCTAATCAAGTTACACGGAGGCTGCAAATCCCCAGCCGTCAAAACTACTCAGCTACTGGCTTTTGGGATACGCATCGTCCATGGCTGTGTCGCAAACTCCCTCGTCGGAAAACCAGGTCCACCCACTTTCCCTCAAAACTATTCAGAACGTAAGCGATGATATAAGTAATGCTATAATGATACATATCTATGTCTTCATGGCGAATTGGAATAATTGATATTAACTGTTATCAATAAGGGTATTAATATCGCCACTTCAAATATATTGATAAGCGAATCTCGTCAAGCCCTACATTAACATCACCCCATTGCCCATCACCTTTAACCTCCTTATCATAATATCCTCCTACCCCCCACCCCCACGTGTTCGGTGCTTAAAAGAGATAATTAATATCGAAATAAAATACAATTACATTTCTTAAAAGAATAAAATTTCTCTCTCTCTCTCTCTCTCTCTCTCTCTCTCTCTCTCTCTCTCCCTCTCTCTCTCTCTCTCTCTCTCTCTCTCTCTCTCCTTGAAATATATTTCAATCATTATTGCACTTTTTTGTCTGAATTTGGTAATTTCCCTCCTCTCATTCAAACCATCATAACAATGCATTGGTAGTTGTAACTTCAGCTACCGTTCAGAGCAAGAAGGACATGATCTCTCCCAGCAAGGTTTGGCGAGGTGACATCGGTTTCTTTGGTGGGTGTACATTCTTCACTTTTTGACTTATTGTGAAAACAAATGTATCACTATTATTATTATTATTATTATTATTATTATTATTATTATTATTATTATTATTAGTCATGCCATGCAAGTAACAGTACATTTTCTTATAAATATATTGAATTGAAATTACTGATGATATTATTATTATTATTATTATTATTATTATTATTATTATTATTATTATTATTAGTCATGCCATGCAAGTAACAGTACATTTTCTTATAAATATATTGAATTGAAATTACTGATGATATTATTCTCATCATTATTATTAGCCATGTCATGTGTAAAGGTGTCAGGCGCCTCTTCATTTTGCATTAATCACGTCATGTATATTACCTGTTATTATTTCATATTTTTATATACATCTCCATACGTATTATTGTCCGGCCTTTCCGCCGATGTATGTAACCACTTTTGTAGGTTTATTGTAACGCAAATTATTCTCATTTATATGTCACCTAACAAACACAAATGCTTGCCCAAATGCGTGACATGGGATCCGCAGGTTGGTGACCACCTTTCCCTTCTCATTCCTCAATGTATACCTGGCTTCCGAAAAATAAATCAGTTAAACCCAGACCTGTCATCTTGAATCTCACAACTGGTGACCCCGGAGTGACAGGTAAACATGCGGTGTTGGCCCAGCCATTAACAGACTAAATATGGCGGCATTCATCTTCAGAGAGCCTTTAGCGGACTCAAAACGGCGACACAGTCCAGGCCTCTGAAAGTTCCTTCCTCAGAGGAACCCCATGCTATTAACGGACTAATAACGGCGTACCTGCAAGGGCACATTCTGGTATCTCAAACGGTTTTGGCCCTCGCCATTTATGACTCACGTCAACCACTCGAATTCTAACACCATTAGCGGACTACATACGGTGCATACTCGCGTGTTGGTGTGTGACAGTAAAGATGGCAGAGTCTGAATTACAATGCGAATCTGTAAAACATGGAAATCGTCTGTGTGCCCCTTTCGCCCACAAAACCAAATGCAGTGAAGTTCCCCCCAATTTCGTATCAGAACACAGTATCTTAGTTTCTGCATGCTGATGCTCACTTCCACGTGGTGCGCATCACAGATGAGAAGACCAAGGCAGACGTTACCATGACGATGCTACCTGAAGAGGTCTCCAACAAAATCTCCCCACGGCTTGACTCACAGCCAGACAAGGTCACGTACTCGGCCTTGTGAGATGAGCTGATACAAACATATTCCATGCCCGTCCCCGAAAGAGCACAGCGCGCACTAGACCTGTTGACCCAGCCCCTAGGGGAAGCATCACCCAGGGACGCCTGGGACGAACTGCGAGGTCTGGTAACACTGCCGGGCGTCGACGCAGATGGGCGCAGAAAGGAAATCAGCCTGACAAAAGCAATATTCCTGCGGCGCCTTCCGCAGGAGGCGAGGGGCCAAATTAAAGACGCAGATACCCTTCCCATGGACGAGCTTGTCGACGTTGCACAGAAAATCCATGAGGCCACTAAAGCCTCCAAACACGCTGCTGCTCTCGCAGACTGTAGCCTGACGACGAAGGATGACGAGGGAGCAGAGAGCGTGGACGTACCCGGCGTGGTGCTACTTCCACAGGAGATTCGGCCCCAGCACCAGGAACTGCAGATCCCGCTGTTCCTTCACAAAAAACGAGACGGGCACCCACAAGTAACAGCAGTAGCCGTGAAACACAACGTCTCCCGACCAGCAGAATTCTTCATCAGAGACGAAATATCAAAGTGGCGCCTACTGGTTGACACGGGGGCTATGCAGTCAGTGTTCCCGCCGTCGGAGGAGGACTACACCCTGACAGCTGACTCCACGCCCTCCCTGTTAGCCGTGAACAGAACCCTCATCCACTGCTATGGAACCACGACCTGCACAATCTCCATCTTGGGCTGCAGGTACCACTGGACTTTCGTCATCGCCGAGGTGAAGTTCCCCCTCCTGGGACACCACGGACTCATGGTCGAAGTCGGCAGGCAATGCCTCCGTGACAACGGAACCTGCCACTCCCGACCACTCTCCACCAGACCAGGGATGCCCGCCGTCTGCTTCACAGCCTCCAACAATTACGCTGCCCTCCTCCAGGAGTTTCCGGAGGTTTTTAAACCATAGCTCCGCCAGTTGCCGGGGCCTGGGGCCAAGCACAGCATCTTCCACCACATAACTACAAAGGGCCCCCCAACTCATGCCAAGTTCCGTCGCCTGCCCCCCCCCCAAAAAAAAAAAAAAAAAAAATACTACAAGACGCCAAACGGGCTTCGCCGAGATGGAACAAATGGGCATCTGTACCAAAGCATCGAGCCCGGGGGCGTCTCCCCTACATATGGTAAAGACTTGTAAAGGCGTCAAGCGCCTCTTCATTAATCACGTCATGTATATTACCTGTTATTATTTCATATTTTTATATCTCTCTCCATACGTATTATTGTCCGGAATTTCCGCCGATGTATGTAACCACTTTTGTACATTTATTGTAACACAAATTGTTCTCATTTATATGTCATCTAACACACACAAATTCTTGCCCAATGTACACCTGGCTTCCGAAAAATAATTCAGTTAAACCCAGACCTGTCGTCTTGAATCTCACACATGCAATAACTGTACACTGCAGTTTTCTTATAACTGCATTAAGTTGAAATTAATGATGATAGTATTATTATTATTATTATTATTATTATTATTATTATTATTATTATTATTTCCTTCTTCCTCGGATAACCAGCCTTCTTCCTCCTTCCTCTTCCTCCTTCCCCACAGAGCCAACCTTCTTCCTCCCATTTCTTCCTTGCAAATCCAACGTTCTTCCTCCTCTTACTTCCTCGCAAATCCACCATGAGCAAATCCATATGACAGGGCTCCCCTACCCTCCCGATCCCCTACCTACCCCGTCCCCACCAAAGGCGATCGTGAATACCAAGTATGTAGTGAAGTGTTGTTGCCAAATCCGCAAATTAATTCCAGACCTCATTTATACCGAGTTTATAACGAAACACGTCACAGTAATGTTACGAAGCAGTTGTTATAACGAATTCAGAAGGTAAAAACGAAGAAGGAACGAACGAAATAATGAAGAAAATCGCATTTGAACGAAAAAAAAAGCAAATACCGTAAATCTTGCATGTTGGGCCTATTCAGTAGATACTACGCATATGCGGATGGGGAAGGATTTTCTTGTTTTGGATTTAGTTAATAAAGAAAGCGGATATCTACTTACAAAAATTATCGAAAGCGTATCTCTACTTGCAGAAATTTTTGATATAGGTTTTCAATGTTGATTTGATCGAGGTAATTAACAATTATACTAATTATTATCATAAATTATTCAAATTCACGTAAATTCTGATAAAAAATTTGTTATAGGGGATTTATTGTTGCAGGTTAATCATACCCCTGACAACGCCTGGAAGAAAACCTGGAGCGCTCAGGCAAAAAACGACCATTATCCGATAAAGCACCTGAGGGAAAACCTGAAGGAATTGATAAAAACGAAAGTTTCATTCAGTTTGTCTGTGTTCGATGGCTGTAACTGGGGTAGGGGGTATTATTTTGAATTATAGCCTTCCTGGGTTCACGTAAGGGCCACGTGCCAAATTTTGTCTGGGTCTGTCAAGTGGTTCATATTTCTATCGCGCACAAACTTACAAACATTCGCTTATATATACATATATATATATATATATATATATATATATATATATATATATATATATATATATATATATATATATATATATATATATATATATATATATATATATATATATATATATATATATATATATATATATATATATATGAGAGAGAGAGAGAGTAAATGTTTAAAAACAGTCAAGCTGCAGCAATCGCCTTAACTTTTGAGGAAAAGGTTTCCTGGCGGAAAGGTCAACGATTGCTTGCTTTGAATAGCAACAGCTGCATCTGGAGGATTCTCAAGTGTATTTGATGTTTTTTTTTATATTTGTTTTTAGTTTAGCTTTACCTTGCATGATTTCGTTCGAGAATAACACATTTCTGGTAATTCAGCGTTTCCATTTAATTCTAAATGCTTAGTTTGAATTTATTTTTTTTTTGGGGGGGGGATCGTGTTTACTTACCTTTGATTTCTTTATTGTTCCGAATGTCTAAAAAATTTTTTCTTGAAAAATGAAAGATGAAGCATTGTGTCTTTATATAGTGCTTTATATTCAAATCAATCATTGTCAAAATTACTGTATTAATTAAATTAAACTTTTGCATAGTACAACGCATTTTCCATTTAGTGGAAACCCAAGGATTTTACTATATTTTCTTGATGGTTATTCTCACTAGGCATAAATTTCGTTCGTGACGCCTCAGATTTTTCTTAGCATACAAATATGTAGCAGTCATGAGTCAATACGCCTTCTTATCTTCCTCTTCCGTACAAATAGACTCAGGAAGGTGATACTATAACCCATATTCATGATAATGCTAAAGCTAACGAAGAAGATCCTTCGCGTTTCGCTGGCAAACACGTAAAACAGGCGCCCTTCACATGCAGATCTGAAAGTATTCAAAACCGTTCAGTTAGAATAAAAACTACCTTGACTGTAAAAATATTTTCATACTAAGTAGTCACTTGTAATGAATAAAATCTTTTAAGTTATTTAAACCATTAGTTTTTTTTATTCAATGTCCAGTTTTTCTTTATGGTACGCCTAACGTTTCATTTTTGTTTATTGTAGTATATTTTTGTCAAAATCTTTAAAGGCAAGCCATTTTAAAATAAAGATAAATTTTATGTACATTGATGATGCTCCTACTGAGTTAGCTTAGCCGTATAAATTCGTGTGTAATTGGGGGATTTATGTTACATTATTTTTGAAATGGTGTAGCATGTATGCCTGAAAGTTCCTAGAATTGGTGTTAGTGATCACTGTAATAATAGTCCTTATATTCTCTAAATCATTAAAAAGGAAATAATGTTTTCACTTGTATCCACGTCAGTCTGTCTGTCTTATTGAAACAAAAAATCTAAAAGAAATAGTTTTCTTGCTAAATCTTGGCCCAAATATTTTCTGAAGAACCTATTTATATCTTCAGCTGTTTTATTTTTTTGTTTCTAAAACTATATAGATGTTATCAAAAATAAAAATCTTTAAAAAATTCAGTGCTGCTTATAATTATTGATCTGACCGGGCGAGAGCCATTGTGTTTATGTGTATGTATGTCTAACATTCTATAAGAGAGAGAGAGAGAGAGAGAGAGAGAGAGAGAGAGAGAGAGAGAGAGAGAGAGAGAGAGAGAGAGAGAGAGAGGCAGAATTAATGTTTTCGACACGAACAGCTCGCTTTTCAAAATTTTCTCTGAAATTTTCGAGTTAAAGTAAGTGCTATAGACTAATAATGAATGTATTTTTAAAATGTAAGCAATTGTTGAGGGAGGAAATTTTTTTTAATATACTGTAATATGACGTAGCTTACTGTACGGGATCGCGAACGTATCCCTTTTTATCTAGTACTCATGTTATTATTATTATTATTATTATTATTATTACTATTATTATTATTATTATTATTATTATTATTATTATTATTATTATTATTATTATTATTATACTCTACTGATGTTTATTTTATGCCATATATAATACACTGCTATATCTCCACGGATCTCTAAAGTTAAGAATATAAGATTCGAACCAAGACCATCTAATGGTCTCTGAATAAAATGCAAACCTTTTACGATTTATTTTCACCCTAGAATTGCTGACGTACCTTCGATTTCCGCCCTGAGCGAGCTCTAGCCAACCATTATAGAACATCAATATCGGCAGGAAGTTTTAGAGAGTCTGAGGAAGTCAGCAAAAAGCTTTGGCAATGGAGTGAAGAACTGGCACCAATTTATATTTCTAGTATTTACGTCTGGTGTGGATGTATTCCGAAATTATCTGGTTTAAGTTGAACGGGAAATTTACAAAGACAAGAAGAGAATGAAATAAATGGATATATGAATAAATCAGCGACCATCATAATTTTCAAATAAGACTGAATTTCATCCTGAGAACAAAAAGAAAAAGACATAGATAAGTTTGAACATTTAAGTAATTCTCCAGTTTTTTCTGAATGAATAAGGATGTTAACGGTGTAACACATATCGTTAATGGTATTAGAATAGGCTAATAAATAAAATGCTATTCGTAATAACAACAGCTAAACGATAATCATAATAATAGTAATTGAAGATAAAGAAGAATAAAGAATAAAAGAATCCATTAGGCATTGGTATGTTCCAAACGCATTTTTAAAGAAAGAAAGTGGGAGAATTTCCCATACTTTGATAAGGAGGAAAAGATAATTCTTTACTTTCTGAAGAATATTTTACGAATGAGAAAGGGAAGGGGAAAGAAAAAAAGAAGAGCGCATGTCCGCACGGCGAATGTGTAAAGAGAGTAAGAAAGACATTTAAAGTGCTTACGTAGATCATAAGTGTGTGAGAGAGAGAGAGAGAGAGAGAGAGAGAGAGAGAGAGAGAGAGAGAGAGAGAGAGAGAGAGAACAAACGTGGAGAACACACTGTTTAATGTAAATTTCACTATTGTTGGATGCATAGAAATTCCTCATTTTCTACGAAATATCGTAAAAATATATATATATTTTTTATTTACTCCCCTAAAATAATATTCATATGGTAATTTACTTCTCTTTTTAGTTTTCTGTAAAAGAAAAATATTGTGCCGGCTTTGTCTGTCCGTCTGCAATTTATTCTCTCCACACTTTTTCTGTCCGCGCTTTTTCTGCCCGCCCTCAGATCTTAAAATTACTGAGGCTAGAGGGCTGCAAATTGATATGTTGATCATCCACTCATCCACCTTTCAATCATCAAACATACCAAGTTGCAGCCCTCTAGCCTCAGTAGTTTATATTTTATTTACGGTTAAAGTTAGCCATGGTCGTGTTTCTGGCAACCCAACAGCACAGGCCACCACGGCCGGCTGAGTGTCTCGTGGGCGCGGCTCATACAGCAATATACCGAGACCACCGAAAGATAGATAATTTTTTCGTGGGCTTTGATTATACGCTGTACAGAAAACTCAATTGCGCCGAAGAAACTTCGGCGCAAATTTTACTTGTTTACGATTTTTGCATTTTTGAAACCCGATTACATTCTTCTCGAAGCACTCCAAAAGGACTGAAATTTTATTAAAAATCCTTTTTCCCTCCTTCCGTTTAAAAGAGCTTGTCATTTCGGATACGCAAATAATCTATGTAGCATATTTTGGATTTGGAAAGTTGAACAAATTTTCAATCATCCATCTTTATAATTTTTAGTTAATGTAATAAAAATAACTAAAAAATTATATGGATGGATGTTTAAAAATTTGTTCAAATTTTTGGTTAATATAAAAAAAATCTCCGGCCGGCCAGTGAAGAATTAGAGGAATTTATTTCTGGGGATGGAAATTCATTTCTCGCTATAATGTGGTTCGGTTTCCACAATAAGCGGAAGGTCCCGTTGCTAGGTAACCAGTTGGTTCTTAGCCACGTAAAATAAATCTAATCCTTCGGGCCAGCCCTAGGAGAGCTGTTAATCAGCTCAGTGGTCTGGCTAGACTAAGGTATACTTAACTTAATAAAAAAATAGCATAACTTCCAAAAACACGGACATCGGTGTAAAGCTGGAAAGCTTAGGTTGTCATGGCAACAAGTACATGAAAGTTCTGTATTTCTGAAAAAAAAAAAAAAAAAAAAAAAAAATATATATATATATATATATATATATATATATATATATATATATATATATATATATATATATATATATATATATATATATATATATATATATATATATCTGTGTGTGTGTGAATAGTAGCATAAGTAGTTGTTAGAGCATAAAATACTTCTCATCGAAAACAAGACTAAGCGCAAAGACTGACCGTAAACCGCTTCCCATTGCGTCATAAAAATAATCATCTGCTTCAGTGAATATTGTTCCATTGCTTAATTAATATCTAAAAACACCACACACGGAATGATTGATCTTGGTCTGCGCCATTATATTTTCGAACTTGATAAATGACTGGAACTCCTTCCCTCCAAAGAAGTATTTCAGCATGCCATTGGGCAAACTTTAATTGTAATCATCCACTTACGTTCATTTAGAGTCATGGGCATTTTCTTTTAAATATTTATTTTGAAGGTTTTCTTTCCGCTTCTAATAAATACTCAACAATATATGTCATCAAGAATATACCTAGTCCGTTAAAACTCCGCCAGCATGTTACCAGGTTCCTAAAAAGATACATTTTGCATTCTTCTTGAACGTTTCTGGGTGCCCACATGTTTTTATTCCGGAGATAGATTTTTGAGAAATATTTTAGCACAGGTTCAGACGTACTGATGGACTCTGACTGACTTAGGCTTCATTAACCTATATTTTACACGCTTACATGTACTGTTATATCTAATAACATGATGGACAACTTAAGAAAATTTCATGTATATTTCGCCCAATAACTTTTACTAGTTTGTAATGATCTGTGTTAATTTCACGTGTCTTTAAAATCATTACTTGTCGAAGACTCGTTCGACTATGAGAGGTCCATTTGGGCGCATATATTTTGTTCTTAGATTTTTTGGATATCTCTTAGGAAATATGGAAAATTTAATGAAAATTTAATATCTACATAAAAAAGTATAGTAATCCCAGTAATATTTTGCATTGTCTTAATCTCATTAAGATTCCTGTGGAAAAAGCAAAATAGGAAACTCTTCATTCCAGAAACGGAAATGAGTCCATGGTACGAAGAAAACGAAAAATATCTTTGCTCGTTGAATCGGAATAAAGATTAATGGCAGCATTGCATGCATTTTTATCCTTCAATCTTGAAATTACCAAGAGGATATGTCGTCTCTTGCTCTTCTTGCAAGGCCAGAATCCTTGAATGGCTTTGTGTCTTTCCGTGATTATCTCCATCCTCCAAATATCCTTTCCTATTTTCCTTTTTATTTGTTTCCTGAGGTTTTCCTTTCCTTGGCGGTCTTTAAAATTTCATAGCAATTTAAAACCAAGGTCTCTCTGGTGGAAAGTCGGTTAATGTCTCCAAACTTCTTTCCCATAAACATTTGTGTTAACGAATATCTGATTCAAAAGTATTTCGGATAAAAGCGTTCTTCCACAAAATATCACCTTCGATTTGGATATAAGGAATATTTCCTGCGACTCGGGGATAAAGCCTTTAATATAAGAATAGTTCTCTACAGTCGTCCGTTATCAGCGTATCAAACAAGAAAGAGATCATTTCGGCTAAATTAATACATATGTAGCCGATAAAAGCGACCTTTATATATATATATATATATATATATATATATATATATATATATATATATGTATGTATATATATATATATATATATATATATATATATATATATATATATATATATATATATATATATATATATATATATATATATATATATATATATATATATATATATATATATATATATATATAAATATATATATATATATATATATATATATATATATATATATATATATATATATATATAAATGTATATATATATATATATATTATATATATTTTATATGTGGATATCAAATCTATATACATAACTTTCATAATATGATAAATAGAACAATTTTCCTCTTCTTACATGCAGGTATTCCATTATAACTGAAGACTGTTACTTTAATAAAGAATCATAATAAAATTGATTTCAAAATACGGTACATAAAAGCAATTTTACTACGCCAAAGCTATGCATGGTGCACTGCCCGACAGAATCGAGATTAATTTCAGAGTATTGTCCATTTGCGCGTTAGTTCCTTTCTGTAATATCCTCATTAAATATTCATGGGAAATTGAATTCCGATAGGACATTTAAATGGGGTTGATCATCATGCAGTCAAGAGGAATTTAGGATTCATGAATTAAAGGAAATGATCAACGAAAAGAACTTCCATGTGACATACCAAAACACTTTGGACGGTGAAAGGGCCCTCTCTCTCTCTCTCTCTCTCTCTCTCTCTCTCTCTCTCTCTCTCTCTCTCCGTAGGAGGGGTAGTGTCGTCAATGCACCTCATGCGGTGCAATGTAGGCATTACTTAAGGTTCTTTGCAGCGTCCCTTCGGCCCCTAGCTGCAACCTCTTTCATTCCTTTCACTGTACCTCCGTTCATATTCTCTTTCTTCGGTCTTACTTTCCACCCTCTCCTAACAATTTTATTCATGGTGCAACTGCGAGGTTTTCCTTTGAAACTTTTCACTGTCAATTTCCGTTTCAGCGCTGAATGGCCTTAGTTGCCCTAGTGCTTGGCATGTATGCCTAAAATCTATAAATCAATGAATTAATCGCTCTCTCTCTACACACACACACACACACTTATATCTATCTACCTCTCTCTCTCTCTCTCTCTCTCTCTCTCTCTCTCTCTCTCTCTCTCTCTCTCTCTCTCTCTCTCTCTCTCTATATATATATATATATATATATATATATATATATATATATATATATATATATATATATATATATATATTATATATATATATATGTATGTATATATATATATATAATGTATATATATATATATATATATATATATATATATATAATGTATATATATATATATATATATATATATATATATATATATATATATATATAGATGGATAGATAGATAGACATATGTGTGTGTATGTATGTGAGAGAGACAGATTAGATAGATAGATAGATAGATAGATAGAGAGATATATGTGTGTGTGTGTATGTGGAGAGAGACAGACAGAGAGAGATAAATAAATGGGGCCTTTCACCGTTCGAAGTGTTTTGGTATGTCGCATGGATTTTCCTTTAGTTTATCCTTTACTTTAATTCATGAATCCTAAATTCCTCTCGACTGCATGATGATCAACCCCATTTAAATGTCCTATCGGAATTCAATTTCCCATGAATATTTAATGAGGATATTACAGAAAGGAACTAACGTGCAAATGGACAATACTCTAAAATTAATCTTGATTCTGTCGGGCAGCGCACCATGCATAGCTTTGGCGTAGTAAAATTGCTTTTATATTCTGTATTTTGAAATCAGTTTTATTATAAATCTTTATTAAAGTAACAGTCTTCAGTTACAATGGAATACCTGCACGTAAGTAGAGGAAAATTGTTCTATTTATCATGTTATGAAAGTTATGCACATAGATTTGATATCCATGCATCGTACTGTAAATAATAATCATCATCCCTTTGCTTTCTTAGGATTTAACGCGCGGAGATTTTGTATACGTTCTGGCAGAAAATATACCTTGGCAAATACAGTCTTACTTTGTTTTTACTCTTTTTGTTACTTCTTGGCCTGACTTCTCACTACTTTTGGCAACTAGAACTAGATGTTTATGAATAAAAATTGCCTAAATAAGAACAGTTAAAACAAGAAACAATTTATTCACGGTCGCCTGTGGTGCTGTTGGTAATCAATTACCTACGATGTGAGGTTGAATTTTTAAAGCCACATCAGTTGAACTAATGGGTATTTAATGTTGTGAACGGTCAAGAGCTTATCAAAACGCATACATCAAAGATAATACAACGTAACAGATTTTTCTCTACCTAATAGTTACCAACTTATCGAGAGAATAAACGACAATAACATTCAAACAATATCATAGCATTTCTTAACAAAGGACTACAGACGACGATCATATAAACAAGCTTTTGTTTAGTAAATGCGAGTCTACCATTAAGATTGGAAAACCCACAACAGCGAATGGTTTAGTATTGATCAAAAGTTTTTATTTCCGCTCCAGCACAACGGATTACCGACCATTAACGAAGCCGGAAATTTGTCAACAAATTAGGCAAACCGGAATGTGTAAGATCATTTTACGGAAATAGTTTTAAAGGGAAAATGCCAGAACACCTAACCAACCCTTTGGTCGTTATGTATTCATAAAGGCAACCGGTAATTCATTTGTCTACCATTATGAGGAGAGTATAACAACGAAGCTCTCTCCGGAGTTGTAATTCAGAGGGTTTTACTTCGATAGTAGCGGAGGAGTTTTATACATGAGGAAATTTTTGTAGGTTTGTGTTTTACTTTTCTGCAAAAGAAAACTATTGAGATGGCTATTCATATGTCCGTCCGCACTTTATTCTGTCCGCACTTTTACAGTCCGCAGTTTGTCTGTCCACCCTCAGTTCTAAAACCTACTGAGTCTAGAGGGCTGCAAATTGGTATGTTGATCATCCACTCTCCAATCATCAAACATACCAAATTGCATCCCTCTAGCCTCAGTAGTTTTTTTATTTTATTTAAGGTTAAAGTTAGCCAAGATCGTGCGTCTGGCACCGCTATAGTTGCTAACAACACAGGCCAACACTGGACCGTGGCTGAGAGTTTCATGGGCCGCCGTCGAGAGTTTCATGGGGCTTGGCTGAGAGTTTCATACAGCATTATACGATGTACAGAAAACTTGTTTAAATACTGCCTCTAGTGTGTAAAAATATGTTTCCATATACTAGCAAACGTTGCTGGTTGAGTTTTAGAGTAGATTGCCGTCATATAGTACTTGTTTACTGTCCCTTACATACTCATTACACTTACTGCTTCAGATAAAAGCAAGTAAATACACAAACTGGCTAAAAAACGCATTGCATAATTTCTATTCAACTTCATCCTCGACTTCACAAAGCAATTGTATTCTACTGCCTGTATTTCAATTGCTGCCGCACAGGTTTATTACATCTATAAATCCTCGTTTTCGTTGTTCGAGAATAAATAACAACACTCAAATCCCTATTAGTATTTAAGAGGATGAAAAAAATTATTATTTTTAGAATATGGACATTTCCACTGGAAATAATAAAAAAAAAATGAACGCGCAAATACGACAGATTTAGTAAATGCGTAGGTTCATATATAGAAACATAATTCTCATGCAGGGGTGTACCTTAAAATTCATTACAGGATTCGCTGCATCTTTCAGTATACGCAAATGAAAACAGTAAATTGACACATACATAAATGCACCTTGCTTGTATGAGTGCATCACTGTACAAGTCCAATTTCAATTTCATATACTGGGGCCAACTGTTTCCCATGGTAAAATATGCGAATACATCAAGACAAATACAGCGTTGACAACAAAATTCATACAGTGTTTATTATAGATATATATTTACTACATACAGTAGTGAAACGGTGCAATCTTGCGTATAGAACGAATCAGTCCGTTTCACTGGCATAGAAAAAAACTTGAATATTCGTATATGGAGATATTCATGATATTATTTTCCGTTTTCTAAAATCCAGATATATCATCTACAAATGAACAAAATTGCTATTATTTTCCAAACGGTATAATCTGCAGTTTACGAGAAAACAATAGAATGAATAATATAAACTTGCGTTATTTCGCTATTTCACTGTACCTTTGTAGGATAAATCCGCATAACCTCAGTAAGCATACACATACAATTATACATGCGCACAAATTATATATATATATATATATATATATATATATATATATATATATATATATATATATATATATATATACACGCACAGTATATACGTACATACACACATATATATACATACACACACATATATATATATACACACACATATATGCAGTATATAAATATACATACACACTCACACACACACACACACACACACACACACATATATATATATATATATATATATATATATATATATATATATAATATATATTTGTGCAAACCAAGTATTTCTCCTTTTTTGGATGCTGCATTATATCCTCTCTCTCTCTCTCTCTCTCTCTCTCTCTCTCTCTCTCTCTCTCTCTCTCTCTCTCTCTCTTTCAACTCCGATGGCTTTCTGCCTGTTTATCTGGCCCTCTCACTGCTACCTGGCCCTCCTTACCAAAATCTTCCATAAAGGTAAAATAGTGGCCTTTCTACCTTTTTATAAATATCGTGGAAATATCGTTCATGTGCAACAGGTCTTCCCTTACATCATGGAAATGGAATTCTCATGTACGAAGACATTTATTCACTTTTCGAAGAAGCAAATCTGTGTACCTATCATTTCCTTTTTTTTTATTTTGATTTTGAATCGATTTTTCTAAGGAGGTTATACTTTTTTATAGATTCCCCGCATTCATCCTTGAAGAACTATTCACACTTTGCATCTGGTTTTTAGTTCATATACTCGTATACTGAAGCGTTTGTTTTGCTTTATGAACGTCAATGAAACTGCCTAACTACCCGATAAGTACTTCCTTTTTATTGACACACATGCGTGTGTATATATATATATATATATATATATATATATATATATATATATATATATATATATATATATATATATAATCATGAAGCTACAAATGTCGCCTAATATCAAATTCACGCTACCTCGGGAATATCTCCGATGGAGAATTATCACCGGAGGTGAATTTATAAGTGATAAATGGATTGGAACTGCCGGGCCACGAACCCTCGACACAGAACTTACCCAGCAACTCCAGTCGACGTTACCACTGAGACATTTATCACTTATAAATTCCCTTTTGGTGATAATTCTCTATCGGAGATATTCCTGAGGTAGCGTGATTTTGATATTAAGCGACAGTTGTAGCTTCATGAGTGTATATAAATCACGGTGTGATAAAAATTTCATATATATATATATATATATATATATATATATATATATATATATATATATATATATATGTGTGTGTGTGTGTGTGTGTGTGCATGCGTGCGTGTGTGTATGTGTGTGTGCGCGCGTGTGTGTGCAGGAATGTATGTATGTATTTGTGAATGCATGCATATCTTCATGTATATGCTTGTGTAAAGACAGTTTTAACTGGTGATCCTAGAATGAAAGAAAATGGACGTCATAGATGAGGTTGAACCAAATATCCTTTATGTACATAGGGTTTAGATATTCTCTTCTCAGGGGATTCCAACAGCTGAACACTGGAGCAGTACGATAGGTCAGTGATTAGTTCATTCAATATCAGATGGCATAAAAGAAGAGAAAAACCAAATATACAACAGCATATTCATAGTATCACACCGGACAGTATTATACCCCGAGCTATGATATTACTCTTTCCCCATCGCAAGAGGGGTAAGTGGACACATTTAATCTTGCTCCCCAGCGGGTTGCACTGTCACCTAAAATTAGATATTAACAATAGCCTCCTTCCCAGGGGATTCCAAACACAGACTGCTGGAGCAGTAGATACAATTTTACTCTATCCAGCTACACAGGGAATAAAAGGAGAAGAGACGAACTAAATACAAAACTGCATATACGCGGAGTTGGGGTCACAGCGAGCCCCACTACCCCAGTATCTCTGATTTCATCCCCGCCTCTCCCCCACCGGCAGTGAATGGGGACATTTAATCTCTTTCCCTAATGAACCAGAGGTCATGTACACATTAGAATTTGATACAGGAATGAACGTGACTTATCTGTTCACCAAGTAGGGGACACATAATTTGAATTCGACCCTGCTGTATGTACAGTAGAGTATAATTCCAATTATATTTCTGTTGCTGAAGGGATGGACAAGTCAGTTTTTCATGCTTGCATCAAAACCTGTGACCATAGTTTCGAATCCTCGCTATGTTAGAGGAGGTAATCTTACAGAATTCCTTATGGTGTATTTTGGTCCCAGGTAAAATGTATTCCATACTGAGCAGTATTTGTTAATATGTATGTAATATATATATATATATATATATATATATATATATATATATATATATATATATATATATATATATATATATATATATATATATATATATATATATATATATATATATATATATATATGTATATATATATATATATATGTATATGTATATATATATATATATATATATATATATATATATATATATATATATATATATATATATATATATATGTATATATATATATATATATGTATATATATATATATATATATATATATATATATATATATATATATATATATATTTGTAACTTTTGCCCGTATGTTTGCTTTTATATGTTTGCATGGTTATATACAGTGATGCTTGTATATAATAAAGGATCATTGGTTTATCAGTACCTCCTTGTTCAAAGCAATCACTGAATCACAAGAACATGAAAGATGAAAGTTATTATCCCTTTAATTTAATTTCTGAGAGGGTCTCATATTTCCATAATGTCCCTCTGCCTCTCCCCTGGGTTTCTCTTTTCCCTAACTTTCAGAAACTATTTTCCCGACGGAAGTTCTCGAGACTAATGTCTTTTTTTCCCCCTCGGTCCCTCGGTCGCTCTCTCTCTCTCTTTCTTCGCCTTCTGACGGTCACCATATGGGACAGACAACATGTCTCTAGAAAGACACCAGAGTCCATAATATTCGAGTGTTTGGAAGTGCTGGCGGGGTCGAGGCTGGGCGACAGGGGGCTAGATGGGAAAGGGGGGATTTATTCTCGTTGTCTATGTCTCCGTTTGTTCCAGAAGAGGAGACACAACAGAAAAAAATCTAGACACGTTGTGAGAGGCGTCATAGATGGCGTCAAAGGAAAATCATTTTCCTTCAGAAAGGCCTTGAGAAAAGAGCAGAATTATATATATATATATATATATATATATATATATATATATATATATATATATATATTTTATATATATATATATATATATATATATATATATATATATATATATATATATATATATATTTTATATATATATATATATATATATATATATATTTTATATATATATATATATATATATATATATATATATATATATATATATATATATATATATATATATATATATATATATAAGTTCAGTGCCAAGTAGATTCATGCTTATTCACGAATCGTCTCTAGCACCTTTTTGTTTTTTGTCCTATATATACATATATATATATATATATATATATATATATATATATATATATATATATATGTGTGTGTGTGTGTGTGTGTGTGTGTGTGTGTGTTTTTATGTATGTAGTTTAATATCAACGTATATATCTTGAAGCTCACCACTTACAAAGCCGCAATACTTCTCCACCACTTTCACTCATCCTTCACTCAAAGCGAAAAGTATGTTTTCCAAAATGTATTACAAAACAATTGGGAAATAACGGGAGGAAGATTCGAAATGTTTTGAAATATTATGGTGTCGTACATCCCCCCTGGTGATGAATGAAAGGAATCGCCGGGGAAACAGTTTGAGTAAAAATTGCACCTCGTGAAATTCCCTGAAATTTTGAGGGAGTTCTTGAAATCACCAATTCACTTACGGAAATGTGATCCCCCCGGGGCTAGTATTACACACGGCGAAACAGTGATTCATCTACACTGTATCGCAATGTTTAGTACTAGCCCCTTGGGGATCAGATGTCCCTAAGTGCATTTCATCATATTTGATCCCCGAGGGGCTAGTACTAACAGTGGCAAAACACATTTGATCCCCAAGGGGCTAATACTAAACACTGCGAAACACATTTGATCCCAGAGGGCTAGTACTAAACACAGCAAAGCACATTTGATCCCCGAGGGGATAGTACTAAACATGGCGAAACATTTGATCCCCGAGGGGCTAGTACTAAACACGACGAAACATTTGATCCCTGAGGGGCTAGTACTAAACACGACGAAACATTTGATCCCCGAGGGGCTAGTACTAAACACAGCAAAACATTGGATCCCCGAGGGACTAGTACTAAACACGGCGAAACATTTGATCCCCGAGGGGTAGTACTAACCACGGCAAAACACATTTGATCCCCGAGGGGCTAGTACTAAACACTGCAAAACACATTTGATCCCCGAGGGGCTAGTACTAACCACTGCGAAACACAATTGATCCCCGAGGGGCTGGTACTAAACACGACGAAACACATTTGATCCCCGAGGGGCTAGTACTAAACACTGCAAAACATTTGATCCATGAGAGGCTAGTACTAAACACGGCGAAACACATTTGATCCCGAGGAGCTAGTACTAAACACGACAAAACAGTGTAGATGAACCAGTGTTTCTCCGTGTTTAGTACTAGCACCTCGGGGATCAGATATTCCTAAGTTAATAAGTGATTTCACGAATTGCCTGAATATTTAAGGGATTTTGTGAAATCTCTGGTTTCACTATCTTACTGTAACATATACATCACTCCCCAAGCTGCGAACGTCTCTTTACCAACGGTGGTCAATAGATGACCATCAGCCATAACGACGCCCAAAAGCCTGATAGCTTCATAGACTAAGAATTTAAAAAATGCAAAAGAATTCATTTCGATATCTAGATTTTTCTTCCAAATGGGAGCATTCTACTTTAAATTTTTTTGTTTATAAAAAGCTTAATTTTTTCATGGTACTTTAATGGTACCGCAAAGGCGATGCAGGAGAGAATTACCGTAGTCAATACACTTAATGCTAAGTGGGATTTGTTTACACTCAGTACACTGACTGAGCTGTAGAGAGCGCTTAGTGATGAGTTGGTTTGTGTATGTTTGCAAGTTAGTTGATAACTGCCACATTGCGTCAGCCTTAAAGGGTTAGTATAAAGATAAAATAAACACTTACAAAAAACACTCTATTCGAAAAACCTGGGAATAAACCCATTTGTTGTAGAAAAGACTGACATTGCCGAAGTAGTAAATAATTATAGGATTTAATTTTGACGGAACATGAACACCTACGCAAGTTTAATACATTTTCCTTTGGTGCCATCTGATTGGAAACCTTACTGAGTACCAATCCGTTAACAAAATGTCGTAAAAAAGGAAATCCTTAATTCAAAGGAATAAGGGATAACTGAGGAAAGTGAAGCCCCTTCGGCCTTTTCATTGTGATGGTAAAAAAAGAAGGATGGCTCGCTGAGATTGTGTACAGAAGACCATCGACTCATTGCCGTTACTGAGACAATGTATTTTCAATGTCAAAGCGTTATCGATTAAAGTAGAGACAGCAGAAACTATTTTGAAAAACCCTAAACTCAGATTGGGGTACTGCAGTGTTCATCGCCACGATGAATTTTATGTACTGTAAATAATCACAACACATTTGCTGTTAAAAGGTCCTCACCACCCTCTCATATGGTGATTATATATATATATATATATATATATATATATATATATATATATATATATATATATATATATATATATGTGTGTGTGTGTGTGTGTGTATGTATGTATGTATGTATGTATGTATGTATATATATATATATATATATATATATATATATATATATATATATATATATATATATATATATATATATATATATAATACACTGTATATATAGACTATGTGCGTGTAACTGAATCACGAAAATATGGAATTTGAAGAATATATAAATAAAGACAAAATCCACGAAGGAAAGAGAAACAGTGAAGTGCTGCAAGGCCTTTCGACTTATCGTCCTTTACTTAGCAGACTGAAGGAATATGAAAATAAGTTTACAAAGAAAGCTCATATCTCTAAACTTATTCTCATATTTCGTCAGTCTGTAAACGACGGTAAGTCGAAAGGCCTTGCAGCAATCCATTGTTTCGCTTTCCTTCGTGGATTATGTCTTGATATATATATATATATATATATATATATATATATATATATATATATATATATATATATATATATATATATATATATATATATATATATATAAACCTTTCACAAATGGGTAGGTTAAATCGCAGTTAAGGTTTTACCTATAATATCTCCGATTATAGCCTTCTTGTGGAAATGGTAAAGACTTCATAGAATTTGAATTTCCACATGATACCTACGCATGAAGATCAAATAACAAAGCTTTGAGGATTGAGTAGAGCTTAGCCATTGGCTCTCAGTTGCTTTGCTTCAATATTTTATCAGCACTGGAGTGCTCGCCAGTTCTCATTTCATCAAAATGTCTTTTATCACACCACAAAAGTAAAGCATTTATCAACACGTACAGCTCTTGGGGTACAAAGTATGAATAAAATAGTAATACATTTTAAAAGTCTACCACAGATACAGAAACTAATGTAAAAAAAATGTATATCATCCTTCACTGCTTCTGCAACATTTCAATAATTGGCGAGACTCGTCTGTAAAGATATTCATATGGTATAGGGTATATAAGAAATGATTGGTATGGTACGTAAAAATACTTATACATTTTGATAAAGATGAAAAATGTAATTTTGTAATGGGATGGTATAACAGTATTATAAACAATAAATATTCCAGTGAAGAGAAAATGTTGAGAACTTTTTGCATCAAAGGGCAAAGAGACTGACCTTCTTGGAAGTCTTGAAGAATGATAAAAGGAGACCTGAACAGGCAGATTAGGAGGCAAGATGTAAAAGACCAACAGAATGATGAAAAACAACAAACTGACTGCGAATGGTCAGCAAAGGTTCACTTGGTCCTGAATGAAGCCTTCGCTTAATTAAATATGAGAAGAATGTAGACATTTTCAGGATGCTGGTATTCAAATACAAGACAAAATGATACTACCAAATACGAGAAGAAAACACGGAGAGTTCTGGTCCAATTGACCCAGTTTTCCAGATGAATGGTGCACATGTGACGTTAAAATGAACTTACTGTACAATGGCAGTTACGTACGCTGGAAGCTCTTTGTATATGCTAAATAGTCATGTGGTCAAAAGAAGCATACGCATGATGCACTGTAGGGTTTGACCTTTTTTTTTTTAACCTCATACGCCCACCAACCAACCAGTGCTCCACTTCACAAATACATAACTACAAACTCATTATACCCTAGAAAGTCTTGAAGTAACACACCATTAAGGACCCAGTGCAAACAAAGGAGGCTCTAGAAAACACGAAGAAAAAGACTGCAGCTAACAAAGAGAGGACACAGTACAAAACAGAACCGGAAAAGAAAGCATTTACACCGGATCTCGGCCCTGATGACCCACAGTCATATTATATGAACACCGAAATTTTCTCATTTTTCTAGTACTTTAAAATGTGCACTGGTGACAAAACGTTTTTATAAGTAGTTTGCCTTTTATCAGAATTCATTAGTTTAGATGTGCACCAAATTTTGTCTTGCTCCGCTATTTAAAAAAGGAATACCATGTTATTGATGTATGTACTGGACTAATAAAATTCCAATAGAACCGACAAATTACCTTCAAGATCTCTCTCTCTCTCTCTCTCTCTCTCTCTCTCTCTCTCTCTCTCTCTCTCTCTCTCTCTCTCTATATATATATATATATATATATATATATATATATATATATCACACATTACCACAGGTGAAAAATAAAGAAACGGGGTGTAGGTCCTGACCGGTTTCGACTTTATTTCCAAGCCATTGACCTGTGGTAATGTGTGATAAATGAATCACGTACAAAAGTGATAATAATCATCATATATATATATATAAATGTATATTTGTATATATATATATATATATATATATATATATATATATATATATATTATATATATATATATATATATATATATATATATATACAGTATATATATATATATATATATATATATATATATATATATATATACAGTATATATATATATACAAACACCGTTTTTCCCAATAGAGTTATGTGTAAGATGAGACAGAGCAACAGTCAGTCACTAAATCAGGGATGAGCTACAAGTTTGGACAAAATTCTAATCATTGCCCATTTGGTGCAGTACACGCTCCACTGCCACACTGAAACTTAGCCGGAAAGGTCGGCAGGCAATCACGGAGGACCTACTCGACCTCGTGCTTGTGCGTGACTGGCGTCAGATCCACATGTTCTGAGACGCCACCTTTCCCGTGCCGGGGTAAAGCCGGCTTAATCTAAAAAAAAAAAAGGAAAAAAAACTATAGATCAGTGTTCTCTAGGCATGCCTTTTATTGCTCTCACACACTCCCTGACTACTGTGTGCGTTTTTATCTGTCTATTGCATTCTACCTACCTTTATTTCATAGAGCCACCACTTTCGTGAATTAACACAATTGCTTTTAACAAAATTCTTTGCACTATTTTAATGTGGCGAAATACATATCGGTAACTGTCAAGATCTAGTATATATTTTTATTTTATTTAGAAGGTTTTCATACTCATTTGAATAATAAAATCTGTAAATTTCTAGGTTCCTTGAAAAAATTACAAATGTTAATCATATGCCATCGTTATACTTATTTCATTTTGCCTAACATTTAGCATTCAAATCCTCTAATAATTAGAGGAAAAGTTTTATGTTTGAGGTATAACCTTTCAATAATGTACTATTTGTCTTAACGTGTTTTTGTGTTCTAATAATTCTATATTTCTTACTTACCATATTTGTCTTTTTTTATTTACGAGACATCAACTTATCTGTGATTGTTTTAGCATATCAACTGGACCAACATTCGATTAACGTAAACAAATGTTATACGAAAATTCAGATGAACATCCAAACTTGTCATATATACGTAGAGGGAAGGTTTTATATTTGAGGCATAACCTTTCAGTAATGTACTCTTTGTCTTAACGTGTATTTGTGTTCTAATAATTCTATATTTCATACTTGCCATATTTTTCTTTTTATTTACGAAACATCAACTTACTGATTTTAGCATATCAGTTGAACCAACAGTCGATTAACGTAAAAAATGTTACACGAAAATTCAGATGAACAGCGAGACTTCTCATATATATATATATATATATATATATATATATATATATATATATATATATATATATATATATATATATATATATATATATATATATATATATATATATATATATATATATATATATATATATATATATATATATATATAAATAAAAAGTCAAGAAGAGCTGGAAATACACCTGAGAGCCAGGTAGGTTTATATATATATATATATATATATATATATATATATATATATATATATATATATATATATATATATATATATATATATATATATATATATATATATATATATATATATATATATATATATATATATATATATATATATAAATAAAAAAGTCAAGAAGAGCTGGAAATACACCTGAGAGCCAGGTAGGTTTCCTTCCGCAAAACAAGAACATATCGTGACTCACCTTCGTATTTCTTGCAGTAAATGGCGAGACTTGCCGGCAGTTGACAGCGCCTCTAATTGCATTCCCAGGTCGCCTGGACACTATTCTTGTAGCGAGCTTGAGCATGACCAACCTAACTTTTCGTTGAAGATGTGTTATTATTAGGCGTTTGCTTCTAGCCTCGTGTTATAATAGGCCGCGAGTCTGTTGTAGATGATCTGTTAAATATTATTATTATTATTATTATTGTGATTATTATTATTATTATTATTATTATTATTATTATTATTATTATTATTATTATTCACTGAAAGAAAGAAAAATGTCCTGAGTTTATTATTGTTATTATTATTATTATTATTATTATTATTATTATTATTATTATTATTATTATTATTATTATTATTATTATTAACTTGAAAAACAAAAGTATCTCAAGCTTAGGTAAAGAACGCCTTAAGGATATACTTGTTTAAAATACTGTTCCTCAAGTAACCTCTTTTTGTACTTTTACAAAACGCTTTTTCAACTGAAGACGCACTTTCTAAGAGATGTAAAGTTGCTGAGGACTAACGCGCTATGCACGTATATTTTGTAATGGATTTCTATAGCCTGCAATCATTATTGTTCTTGTTTTCTGTTCAATTGCTGTAATTCAGCAAACAGCTATGAGGTTCCTACGGTTGCCATTGCGCTGGCCATGCTACTTGAATTATTTTTCTAATCTTCAAACTAACACACACTGAAGCTTTCTCTTTGATATTTTTCATATGAGGTGGACTTTGATTCTTCTCTACCGCTTGCTATCCAGAACATTGGGGATATTTTATTAGATATAGTTAGACATTAGCCGATTAGATATAAAGTTTCTCAGTTTTTCTTTTTATTAATTATGAAAAGGGACTTGGTGACCTATAAATAATTATTTTCCTATGAAAATTGTAACGTGATTTTTCCATACATTGAACATTAAATGCTTATCTATAACTGTCCGATGACAGAGAAATTATTTGAATATTAAGGAATATCAACGTTGGAAGAAATTTTAAGATATCTAAATAAGTTCTCTCAACATCGTTTGCTATTTTTAGTGGCTCACCGATGCCGTGTAAAATGAGCAAACATAAGAAAGGGAATAGAGGGTAAGTCTTGATCTTATTGACATTACCTGCCGTTTAAGAGTCGTACCAATGTACCTCCATTCAGCAAATATTTATTAGGACTAGCAGAAAGGGGCTACTCAAGGCCTGAGCGACGGAAAATAAAATGGTACACTGCCTTGCCTTAGATAGACTAGTTGTTATGCACGCAAAAATATGGATGCTGATCGATTATTATTATTATTATTATTATTATTATTATTATTATTATTATTATTATTATTATTATTATTATTATTATTCATTTATTCGAATAAAAGTTCTTCCTGCAAAAAAGTTTAAGACTAGCTGAATTACGATAAATACTCCAAATCGTAAGTAAAAAAAATAACAAGTTTTCTGTACAGTGTATAATGCTGTATGAAACTCAGCCACGGCCAATGAAATTCTCAGCCGCGGCCCGTGAAATTTTCAGTCACGGCTCGGTGGTGGTGGACTGTATTGTTGGCACCTATGGAGGTTCCAGACGCACGATCATGGCTAACTTTAACCTTAAAGAAAATTAAAACTACTGAGGCTAGAGGGCTGCAATTTGGCATGTTTGATGATTGGAGGGTGGATGTTCAACATACCAATGTGCAGCCCTCTAGCCTCAGTAGTTTTTAAAAGCTTGGGGCGGACAGAAAAAGTGTGGACGGACAGACTAATAGCCATCTCAACAGCTTTCTTTTACAGAAAACTAAAAGGAAAAGTGAGGAGTGTAAAAGCCGATGACAAGTGAGCTTCCAGAGGGAGGAAGCTGTTGCTGACGTTTCATTATTTCCCTTGTCGTTGCCGTTTCAGGGGGGAAACACAAAGGAAATTAATGAAGGAAATTAAATAAAAAGAAGAGAAAGAAAGCCATGGCTATAGGTAAAGGGAATCATTTTAATTGGGAAGCTAAGGAATATTAGGATGAATTCCGAAAAAAGATTTAGAAAATAAAGCTGTAAATGGATAACTGTTACATCACATCGAGTTACATCTATAACGACTAGAAAAAAGAGAAAACGATGATGCCATTTAAACAGAGGAGAAAATTTGATTACCACTGAAACGAATCCCGCAAATAGGAGCCTAAGAAGAATCAGGATTGAGGGTAAATAAAGATTAATGTAGAACATTGAAGATCAGGATTCTAATATCACAGCTAATTAAATTATGAACTACCAAGAAGAAACAAACCTAAGGATATGGTTGAAAAAATAAACATTCAGGCTGCTTTTCAAATTACTGAAATAAAACAAAAACGAAAAGTAAGTATAGCTTAGTTTTACCAGACCACTGAGCTGATTAACAACTCTCCTAGGGCTAGCCCGAAGGATTAGACTTATTTTACGTGGCTAAGAACCAATTGGTTACTTAGCAACGGGACCTACAGCTTATTGTGGAATCCGAACCACATTATAGCGAGAAATGAATTTCTATCACCAGAAATAAATTCCTCTAACTCTTCATCAGCCGGCGGCGGGAATCGAACTCCGGCCCATCGAATGACGGTCTGAAGCTCAACCAACTCGGCCAACAAAGGGCTAAAAAATCCCCCACAAAATAAATCAAGAAGTACAAACTTAGGATCCACATAACTAGATAAATATAAGTATAAAGGTTATTTCCCTCTATAATCTTTCTTATTTTTTTTTTCTCTAACTGCATCTTATACCCTTTCTTCTCGGTCCTTTATGACTTCTCTATTGAAATTATTCAACCATTGCTCATTATACTATTTACGTTGCTACCTTAAATATAATGAACGTTTTCATTTGATTTCATTTCTTTTCCGCGCCTAGGGTTTTTGTTGACTTTTGTCACTGAATATCGCTTACACTTTAATTGCTATCTTTTCTTCTACATATTTTTTTCTCTACTCCATCCTGGTTCACCTATTTTACCAGGAATTACTGCTATGAACTCTTTACCTTACTGAAGGGCATCATCAATATATTTTATCTACTAATTTGAATATACATATATATATATATATATATTTTTTTTTGCATATAAGATCATCTCTAACAATATGATGCAGGAGCAAGTACCTATGTAAGCATTAATTTAATGGAATGATCTGCTGCAACAAATCCTCTGTCAGAGTCCACGCCCCTTAAACCAGTATCGCTCGGTATTCAGCAAAATTGCCCCACAGCAGAACATGGTGATTTTGGGGTAACTCTTCATAACACTCTTCGGGCAATCAGACGTACCAGAATAAAAAAAAAAAAAAAAAAAAAATTAAACACGCTTTTATTAAAATGCAGCTAAAAATTAAAAAATAATTTTTTGAGACACACCAGGAATTTCTTACAATTAATCATGTCTACAAAAATAAAAGTTCGGGAGCTAAACATGGAAGGAAATGCTAAAGAAAAATATATACTTTTTATTTCATGTAGGATTTCCTTCCATGTTTGGCCCCCACGCTTTTATTTTTTAGACATTATTAATTGTAAGAATATCCTGGTTTCTCAAAAAAATTATTTTTTAGTTTTTAGTACATTTTAATGAAAGCGTATTTTAAACTTTTTCTTTTATTTTATACTTTTTAGTTTTGACAGAAATTGTAACTAATTTCTGATTGTAACCAAAAGGAAATTGAACGAGATTCCTGTCGAGCCAAAGAAAGTTGAAAAATCCATAGAGTTATATTAACTTAGTCTACCGAGTCAAAGAAGGTATGAAAAATCCGAAGATTTTCATACAAATCCTGAGATACTGGGAGAGGTCACTGTAGGGTCACTAGAGGTCACTGCTGACCTACTGATCATGTAAGGTTGTATTGTCACCGGGACTGAGCAACCATACAGAATTCAATTCCATCAGACGAAGGGAACAGGTTAAAAATTGAGTTACAAGTTTTGACCCAAACAGACAGACAGACAGACAGACAGACGCAGAGGTCAAGTTAAATAAAAGCATGTAATGACACTCACTGTGTGAGTTCAATTATGATTTTATTAGGCACAGAAAATTCTCGTTATGTCTTTTGACTGTAAAATCTATTTTGGCGGAACATAGCGGAATATGACACTTGGCTCGTTCTTTGGAATAATGTCCTCTGCGGCATTCCACCTATATTTTGCCCTTTTTCATATTATTCATAAACATTCACCCATTTTACTCATTCCTCATACATCAATCACTTATACGGTGTTAGCAATTCCCTTTCGTCCTGATACTAACTCTACAGACTCATCACCTGATGGTCGCGCACCCCATACGGATAACCGTGCCCTTGTGAAGGTGAGGAACCGCCTATTAAGACCCATTCTAACCCACCGAGGGAGGGAATGGCTTTCAAATAGTGCCCCGTTGTTACGTGAATGACTACTGGTGTGTGAAAAGGTGCTGAATCAAGGCTGAACCACTAGTTTAGCGCTACTAATTCCGCTACCCAAGTCTGTGTTCGCCTTGACTTAGGTCTACTTCAAGAACTCAAAAAAAAAAAAAAAAAAAAAAAAAAAAAAAAAAAATTGCCAGCTACTGTCAACCCTATCATTATTGCGAGAAAAAATAATAATGAAATAATCATCAATCACTTCACCTTTGCATTAACTTGGAGTGAGTTTGGATGAATTCACCAAATGTCAAATTACTGAAACTCCCCTAGTCCGATGCACCAAATATCCATGTAAACAGTCCTGGAACTGTCTGTTCCTATCCCGTAATTCCTCTTGTTTCCATATATTTTCCATAGGAAAATTTTATATTTTGATATTTTTTTAAATATGTGTTAATTTCTTCACTAAATAATCTTCGAAAATCGGGTGACAGTGTCTGCATTCAGTCTTGAAAATTTTGTAAAATTCATATAGTTTAAATAATAGTTTAAAAACCCTGCAGGTTGATCCACCTTTGGTAATTACTCTGCTGCTGTAAAAATTCTTGTTTTGTTTTGATAGATGCAGCATCTTGGCTATTCTTTTGGAAAAGGAAAACATACACAAGTCTTTATATCGCTGACTGGAACGTGTATTTATGGAGCCTTTCATCCGATTCCGTGAGGCGACATTTTAGCCACATCCAGCATAACGTAGTGTTAAAGAGATAAAAGGGAAGAGTCAAATGGAAGTCTTTATTGAATTCGCTGAACGTAATAAAGTAAGGGACGCACTAGTTCAAATGCACGGAACTCTGACTAATTACCAAGCACAGTTGCATAACTCATTCAATAACCAGACACAATACTCTTGCGTGTATGATTTTTTTACAGATTTAAGTGAGCAAATAAATGAGAGTGGTTGCAGCAATTTATTGACATTATTTACGATGTAATGAATGAATATGTTGTTAGTATTATTACATCTCTTATCATTCTTCTTTCAAGAAATAAAAATTGCTTTTTCCAGACAAAGATAAAGGACGATCTTGGCTACAGAAATCATTTTTCCAAATGCCCTGGGAATGTAGCTCTATACATATGTGTATATATATATATATTATATATATATATATATATATATATATATATATATATATATATATATATATATATATATATATATATATATATATATATATCATCCAATACCACAAAGGTCCCGTGGCATGTAAATATAAGAAGCGCTCGCAGGAAAAGGTGAAAGGAAAGATCGTAGATACTGAGTTTTCGTCTTTATTATAAGACTAGATGATCAGGTCTTGAAATGAAGACGTAAGCTCAGGATGTACGATCTCTCCTTTTCACCTTTTCCTGTGAAGGTTTCATATATATATATATATATAGATATATATATATATATATATATATATATATATATATATATATATATAGTCTGTCTTTATTATTACTGACGATTTGGCTTTAGCAGAATGACGAACTAAGGCCTTTCATCATTAAAGAAAATCCAGTACTAGCAGGCTCATCCTTGTCGAGTCTGACTCTTGTATACATATGTGATTTGTATCAATATATTTTTTTTTTTTTTTGGTTGGGGAGGGATTAAGGATTAATGAGTAAGAAAGAGTAACACTCAGTAAGCTCAGAAGTAACTGAGTGCATGGAAATGTTTAAAATGATTAATCCTAGAAAATCCGTTATATTTCTTCAGCCTCTGGGTGATAGTTGGCGTTTGATATAGTACGAATGACCCCAAATGAGTGTTTCAGTGTTTGGTCTATTTTTTCTCAACCAGTTGCCGCCTTAAACTCTGTAAGTTCTTTATAATTACTGACCAGATTATCCTGAGATGAGCAAATAGAAAGAATAGGGGTACTGAAGTCATTATTACTTTGTTTTTAACATGTATTCCTTATTTTTCTCCTAAATATGATATTAACCTTCAATTTAGCAATCTGTAAGGTTATTTACCTTAATGATGGACATATGGATGACAAACATTGAGTTTAAGCCCTTATGAAGAATTTTCTTTGTTATGAGACTACAGCTTGAACCCATCAACTGTAAAATCACCAAACCGTTAGGCTCTGAAGCGCACTTCAGAGGGATACCATTTTCCGTTTGCCTTTAATCCTTAACGAAAACATTTGACTTATAGATGTTCCCTTTAATATTTTTTTTCTGTGCTCGTTTATGTCAGGGTATTTCATTAACATGACTGATGTTCCTTTTCTTAATTTTAACGATTAATAACAGAAACTAATATTTTATGGAGGATAAACGTAAATGAAAAATAATTTCCCATTGATTAATTTCATGGACTCACGTATTATATTCTGTAATGAAATCGTAGTTTCTAGCAGCGAAAGAGCTACCGATATATACAAATTTTTGAGTTTATAATTGCCGAAAGAAGTACTTCCGAGACGACATTGTAAATATTTGGCTGAGGAAAGATGAGTGTGGCTACCTAAGAGATTTAAACTTATACGAAAAGTTGATTATTGCAGAAATTGTTTATACCTGATCATGCGAATAAATACGATTACTGATGAAAACTATATAGCCCACTGATTGATAATGTAAATGAATTTTAGATTATGAGATTTGTGTGTTCTCTGAACTGTTAATATAAATTGAGTTATGGTGACTTAGTACTAGAAAGAATCACCGTCTCATACTGCAATGATGCGATATATCGACCATGTTCCAAAAACTACTTTATATGCAATAACAATATTTAATCTTTTTCATCGGATGATCCACTTTATTATTTTACTTTTATTGTCTGTTCATATTATTGCGAACTTACCTTATTGAAGTTGAATTGCTTTTGATTGAACTTAAATGACTGATAATTTCCTAATGATACATAATTATCATAGTGAGCATCGTAGGAGGCTATCAGACGTCACGGCGCGAAGCCTTGCTTCCCACATGAGACGAAACAATTATCATTTCTCGTGCTCAAAGAATGTTATCTTAATACTTTTTTTTCTTTTTTGTTTATCTTTTGAGGCGATGTATCCCTCTAACAATCATTGTTCGTGATTTCTTCCCTAGTTGGTCTTCTTCCATGTTGTGACATAGGAAGCGCTTGCTGAAGTACTCGTATGTCATGTTTTCCCGCTTAAGAGCGAAATCATCTTCCCCCAACGGGGCATAAAAAGTGGGATGCCGCATGGTGTCATACACAGTCCTCATCATTTGGTTT
>NC_089783.1:18941781-18954281 GCF_040412425.1 Macrobrachium rosenbergii | reverse complement strand
AAATTTTCAAGAAAACTAGTTTCCACTATGAACTTCAAAATACCCTCTCAAGGATCCCAGGAAAGACGATAATTACCCTCTTCATCAGTGAACTCTAAGAAGAAAAGATTTTTCAAGTTCCCAAGGTTGGAGCACTGAACCAGCCCAAAGTGCTACACAGAGACTGATAGAAAAATTTAAATACACTTTCCCCTGAATGAATTCTTAGCATGGGAGAATTTTGATACAAACTAAGTGACGCAGAGTACAATACAAAAACAAAAACAAAATTTTAATCAACTGGAAAAAAGAAATGGAGTAATAAAGAGCATATATTCATGGGGAATCAAGTTACAATGATTTTCTTATCAGATCTTCCAAGGAATCCTGCTTTCCTCTTCAGGAGAGGACACTCCCTTTCAAGGGTGCCCTCAAAGAACTGGCCCCCTTAAGGAGCCTTTGGCCCTCACACTTGGGACCCTCACCAGGCCCGCTTTTTTCGTAACTGTATATTGTCATAAACATCAGCAAAGAACATTTAGATGATGCGTATTGAAAAGGAGGTAAATTGTAATATATATATATGGAAAGTGTTCAGATATTTATAATTTCAAATTGCAAAGTAGTATTTATTACAAAGTATTACAGTCTACCATTCATCTTTAAGCACCCAATAAGCAGTTCTAATTTTTTTTTCATTCTAGGACATTCAGGAAAAAAATATGAAACGGGAAATTACGTTCTTGCTAATTACGCAAAAGGATAAAATTGGAAGCGTGAAAAATAGGGTACGCCAAATATAAGAAAAGAGATAGAAATATTCCTCACGTCGGATTGAAAGCGATATTAGATGACAAAACAGGTGATAAATCACCTCCGAGAACCGAGTGGGAATAAAACTGCGTGATAAATGAAATCTCTCCTGAACGGATTACAAAGACTGGAAGTATAAAATTGAAAAAGATCAGAAAAATGAAGATGACCATTTGTAAAGAAGAAATTATATAATTTTTGAGCGATTTTAAGCAGAAAATTATTATTTAATTTGATAATATTGTCAAGTTCATGAAAGAAATTAATACCACGAGCAGAACAAAGAGTAATGGAAAAGATAATTGATGAGTCACATATCAATATACGAATTTAAATGAATTAACAGATGACTGAGAGAGAGAGAGAGAGAGAGAGAGAGAGAGAGAGAGAGAGAGAGAGAGAGAGAGAGAGAGGTTGGGTGTCTGGTTTTTCCTGCAATTCTGAGTTAATGCAAAATCATTTTGTTAAGATATGGTAACCCTGAAAGGAAAACCCGGATATCATGAATGAATAACCTTCCAGTATAAAGTAAAAACAGTCGTATAACGTGTCCATTGTAAACAAAAAATTATCCAAGAATTTATGTCATTATTTTACCCTGAAGACAAAAATAATTAACAGAGATCTGTAATTGAATGATAATCTGTAGGAGTCATATATCTCCACAAAGGTCGCAAATAATCTCTCTGATATCTCCGGATTTTCTCGCTGACACAAGACAATCGTCTCCCAAGACGAGAAGAAAATGAGTTATTAATCTGGTCTAAGAAATTAGGATAAGATTTTGTGGCAGTTGGGGCCTCTCTCCGACAAAGTTCTACGAGAGTTATAAAAAATGTTTCTGTGTGCAAATGCGTATGTGTGTTTCTTGTAGTGTTGGATGCCCTGTTCTCTCAATTTTAATCTTGGTTCATTAATGTACACAGTTATTTAGTATTGTACGATCTCCGAGGAACTACGCATTCGTTTATCGGGATGAGGTACCACAAAAAATTATATAATTATTAGGTAATTATACAAATTATGCATTCTGCATTCAGTAAATCAACTACATTTTGGTACCCTTAAACTGCGTGTTTAATATTTTACGACAGTTAAGCGTAAAGTTCAGTACTCATAATAGGAAAATTGTCCACAGTAGGATATAAGAATTAACGTTTTCGCTGTTTACAGAATTTTCGAAATATACATTTCCTTATTTTCATACCACTGTTGTAAAGAAAGGCTACTAATATTAATATACGAGGCCTTGCTGCATTTCCTTGGCCATTGTCATCAAGGCCATATAAATTTGCCTTTTCTTAAAGATATGATACTTTTCAGTGGGATACTATAGTTCGTTACTAAATCACATTTGTAGGGCTGTGTCTTAAATAGTGTTGAAACAGCATGGAACCCAATAACACCAGCAGATTCTTTGCACAAAGAGCAAGTGTCTCGTTGTGCTTCAGGCTTCTTATAGTATGTAACTGAGCTGTTTGCAGCAGTGGCCTTCCAATGCTTTGGAGTTCATCTAGTCTTACACGTGGAAATATTTCTTGGATCAGGTGTTCTACAAATGCACTGTTGCCACTCCCATTGTCAGCTTATCTGATCTGCAGTGGATATCACAATGCCTCTGGCGCCATTTATTGTCCTGGAATATAGAGCTTCCAGCTAGTCTTCACTTCTAAAGAGAGAAGTGGCCAATTCATGAAAATGTACAAGCTTTGGGTTCTTTGACTTTTGTCAGACAATTAGAAAACACGGCAAGATCTAATAATGCTGAACGGCAGCAACCTTGACTGACACAATCATTATAAATCACTAATAATGATTCAGATCCGCGATGTACAATGACTCAAACAGGTTTACGGCACTAAAATATCAAAGAAGATTTTTGGGTGATTTACAGTTTCTTAAAGCGGACTGGAAACTGCCCTGCAGTACCTAACCTGATCGTTCATCCATTCAGCTATCCCGTCGACTACACGATTTGCATAAAAATCTATATCTCGGCTCTCCCACTGTACAATCTGTCAATTTAGATGTGGCTCCATATATACAGTATAAATAAGCGATTTATTAGCTGTATGTGGATCAACATGAAACAACATTCAGGAAATTATAGTCGCTATCATTATAAAGTGAACTGCAATTCTCTAGCGCTGAGCCATGTGCTGAAGTTTATGGCAGAGATGTCACTATTGTGGACTAGCAGTGTTTTGACAAGAACTTATCAAGTTTTCCCTTCATACTATAAGTATCCTGTGTGTTTCCTTAGGCAAAGCATAGGCTCAACAGTGTTTCCAGGAGTGAGATAGAAGGCAATTTCTCATCAGCTCTAAACTTCGAAATTTTAAGTCTGCATCACAAAAGAGTTTCATTTGATACAGTTCTCATCCAAGTTTGTACTTTTGCGCCACTTTATAGACCTTAGAACTTTCATTCTATCTATGGCTGCTATTTTGGGTTTGGTGGATTTCCAAAATTCATGTTGCCCTTTGCATTATGTAAAACTTAATGACAGTCATAAGATATGCATATGCGAATAAATTCAGTTAATTATGTCCTCATTATCAAGTTATATACCCACAAATCATAGCTGTTACCGGAAGCGATAATGAAAATGACTGCCCTGGGTTATATATAGAAGATTTATGATGGCTCCGTATCCAGTTTACATATTTTGATATACCTTCGGGCTGCACAATTGATATTTATTAGGCTTAATTACTTCACTGTACTGATATATCATGACAATTAACATTAAATGAAAACAGTGATACATAAGGGCATTTACTGAATAAATTCAGTATATTACCTGGCAATACTTTTATATAAGGTACTACCTTAATACAATAAATGAAAACAGATAAAATCTTCCTGATACAATAGACGGGAATTTTTATTTCATCTGTATAGTGTTGGGCCGGATTTGCTAAATACTATTTTCCTTAAAGTGGGAAAATGATTTTCCACGTTTCAGAATTCATTATTTATCTCGCGACCTGAACCCTTTGTAATTTAATTTTATAATCTGTTGAGCATATGTAAATTATTTGTGAAGGTAACTTAAAAATTTTCAGAGGTTAATGCATCCACGAACTATTCAAAATACCCAAAATTGCGAATATAATTAAAGTAGAGAAAATGTCCAGTAAAAATAAAGTGTCAGTGCTCATCCACTCTCTAGAGCACACTATTAGTATAGAAACCGGTATATTACACAGTATTAGCCTACCAATAAAATAATAATCAGACGGTTAGACGATTGCTACACGTTCCTTTAAAGCTAGAGCAAAACTCAGCTAGAGCAGGTTCGCCAGTTAAACAACCGGAAAGTAGAATTCTGCCCAAGAGTCGTCTATTCCGTATACACTGGTAACCTTGTTTGGTCGTAAACTTTTGGTAACTTGGGAAGAAAGACCAATACTTTTTCATTTTTTCCTCTTTAGATGCTGAGACTACAAAGATGAGACGGAACTACGGTCCGTTATAAAGGACTAGTTGATTATCTAAACTTTTCACTGAGTTCTTTTTCTTTTACTCAAGCTCGACTCAATAGGCTCCTTTGTTCAGTATCGTCCTTGGGTTAAACCATGTTAAATAATGACACTTGCGGTAGGGATAACTATATTTGTCGATTCGTTTTAAAGTAATATTATACCAGTTACGCATGTACGCAAATTTCAAGGAATATAATATTAAGATTATTTATATATAATATATATATATATATATATATATATATATATATATATATATATATATATATTATGTATATATACACACATATATAAATATATAGTGTATATATATCTATATATATATATATACTATATATATATTATGTGTGTCTGTGTAAAATAATAGTTTTACGCTTGAAATATTAATAAAACTTGATTATTTCTGCGCAAATTTAAAAAAAGTATAAATTTTCCTTGCCTATATTTAATCAATATAGAGTTCAGAACTCCTTAGCGTTCACAAACACCACAGCTAACATGAAGATAAATCATTTAGACACTTCATTGCATGAAAAGGGTAAAAAGGTACCTTGCAAGAATGAAAATGCTATATAAAGATATATTAAACCTCGTAACATATGTTGACTATGTGCAATTTCCCATGTGTACAGGAAGTTCTCTGGCAATCTCGGTCAGGTGATCAACAGGAAACCGAACTGAACTTTTAACCCAACCAAGCGACGGCTCGTTCATGAACTCAAACTGTCAGCAGCCTCTTTTCTCACCTTCCTAAAGCAAATTTATATATATATATATATATATATATATATATATATATATATATATATATATATATATATATATATATATTACATTTCCTATATATATTTCATTTATTATACTTCCATGCGGACTAGAATATTCACAGCAATTCGTGTGAAATTTCTGGCCTCAGGAGTTAACGAAAAATATCTCAATTGTTCTTCTATTGTTTATTTTACCTACTTTTCCTAAAGAAATGGGAATTATTTGCCTGATAAAAAATATTCTGAAGAGAATCGATGGTACTGATACAGCGGAGATATTTTATAATAATAATAATAATAATAATAATAATAATAATAATAATAATAATAATAATAATAATAATAATAATAAGGATGGCTGTATTATGCGAATTTATCTTATATAGTGTCTTTTCTGTCTTCCTTATGATTCGCTTTTCAGGCTCAGCGATGTTAGTCAGTAACTGGCCGATATTCCGCACACTATCCTTTTCCAACATGAATATCGGCCAGTTACTGACTAACATCGCTGAGCCTGAAAAACGAATCATAAGGAAGATAGAAAAGACACTATATAAGATAAATTCGCATAATACAGCCATCCTTTTTAATAAGACCTGTTTAAAAGAGGGTCTACTCCCTTCAAATAATGATAATAATAATAATAATAATAATAATAATAATAATAATAATAATAATAATAATAATAATAATAATAATAATAATAATAATAATAATTCGAGTCATATGAAAAAATATAGCTGTATGTATAAACACCTTATTAGACGCATTATTCAATACAACAATAACATCAATACTTTTATCAGTTTTTTCTGAGCTGAATAAATATACGGAAAATTCCATTTCGAACGAAGATTATTATTCCATTACAGGTGATTCCATTGCCGAATTCAATTAATTTCAATGAATAGTGAATGATTAAGTCTGAAAACCCAAGATTCAGGTCATGCAAACCTATCATCAGGATAATTGCTTTCCTCATCAAAACAAGCTGTCATGTACCAGATGATGCAAAACGTCAGTAAAGATTTAAATCCAGAACTTCTTCACTGAGGAGCTTACAATGTTCGCAATATTTTCAGTAATATAAAAAGATTCTGAGTGTGTATTTTTGTGTGTGTTCCCTGTATTCGCGAGTACAAAGCGGGTTGGTAGTTGTTGGCGGATGTATAACGTTAGAAAACATTGCATGGATAACGGTGAGCTTGCAAATGCATCCGCAGTGCTGTAGTAGTGAGGCCATCGTGGTATTTGTTAAGACATTAAAATATTACTACGGAGCATCTAAATTTATTTATAACTTTGGTCATCTATGCGATATTTCGACGAGGGTCGATGTTGTTCTTCATTACCTAGATGATAATATTAGGGTGACAGTATACAAGCAAATATTATGAATAACATACGTTCCACAAGAGCCTACGTTCCAGCTAATGCTATTTCCTTTTTAACATACTCCAACAGCTTGTGATGATTTTATCATTAGAATTGTGTTGATAACTAATTTTATTAGAGAAATAATCAAAATGCACATAAAAACTATTTGAAGCTGCAGTAAGGATTAATTTCACGTAAACAAATCCAATATCATGCAGCAAACTCAGTCATTCCCTTCGTTTCTCTCGCTGCTGATGATTTTGGAATCCAAAGGTCAAAGCTTTCTTCATGGTGCATTCTCCATCTGCGTCTTCCACCATTAACAAAAATTTCTGGGGAAATGTATACTCCGAAAAAGGAGACGATGCTCTTGCAACCAATTAACTACGTAATCCTTGAATATGTGAAGTGGACTATATAGCATGCCTTAAACTTTGTGTTCGAATAAAGAGGCCTGTGCTTGTTAATGATGTCATTACTTGTTAGAGCGTGGTATTAAATCTAAAATACAATAACAGAATTCATCTTTGTATAGCAAGGGGATGTTAGTAGATGTAAGGGAAAAATTATGTTCAAATTAGGAACCGGATATATGATTCACTGTCCAGACTGAGATGTATATTATGCGAGCGAATACATCCCAGATCTCTAGGATTAATTTTGCCGGTCCAAAACAGGGTATCGCATCGCTGTATGATCAAGTACTTTGTATCAGTTTTCAATAGGTCCTTGCTTTGCACATGCTTATTATCAAGTAATGCAACATACTAAGAGATTTATTTTGCATTACAGATTCTCTGATAAAAAGTAAGATCATTCGTTCTGATAATTTGCTCCTTTACTCTGATAGATATTTTTAAACACGTATCATGGATTTACACTGATCGTCAATACATCTTTTAAAATTTGAATGGGCTTACAGTTATTACAGAATAATCTTACAGCTGATGAACAAAAATCACCAATGAAATACTTTATTTCTCTACGATGACCGACTTTCTTCCATATATCAGAAACTCACACCATTAATTGATATTCTTTATCCACCTTACAATAACCTCTGTTCGTAGGATTTGATGTAACTCATCGCCCAAAGTACGCTGCTTTATTGTCATTGCTGCTTTTTATTAAACTGGCGATGTGCCAGCAAGGGCTCTTGCTATAGAGTAGCCCGCAATACACACACACACACACACACACACACACACACACACACACACACACATACACACACACACACATATATATATATATATATATATATATATATGTATGTATATATATATATATATATATATATATATATATATATATATATATATATATATATATATATATATATATATATATATATATATAGCAAAGGGCTCTTGCTATAGAGTAGCCTGCAATACACACACACACACATACACACATATATATATATATATATATATATATATATATATATATATATGTATATATATATATATATATGTGTGTGTGTGTATATATATATATGTGTATATATATATATATATATATATATATATATATATATATATATATATATATGTATATATATATATATATATATATATATATATATATATATATATATATATATATATATATATGTATATATATATATATATATATATATATATATATATATATATATATATATATATATATATATATATATATATATATATATATATATATATAGTCAAGATTTGATCTACTTTTTATGTAATATGTGGACGGAAAAGTGGTGTTGTAAACCAGGTAGTTTAGATGGCGTTGGTGACGCAAGCACTTGGTCGGGATGATGATCTGTGACCTAACCAGTTGAACTCAGGTGGACCTAGCAGAACATGTGGCCCCCCCCAAGAAAAAAAAAACTAATACAAGTGACAGAGAATACATGCCAGTTCTACAATGTTTAGATTTGTGGTACATCATGTGTATGAACAACTGATAGTCAAATGTGCTACTGTTTCATACTTGTACTTCTGGGTGTTGATATGGTGGTATTGATTCACAAAGCTATGAGTAATTTAAAAAGAAATCAATGTTGTTCTGACAACGAAATGTGCGACCGTTCTACACCGTTACTAAACTGTTTTCTCGGTACTAATATGGTATTAGGTCGCAAGTCTTGGTGTTAAAGCAAAAATATATATATGCGTTTGAAATAGAGAATTTTAATCTAAAAATTAACACAGTTATATAAAAATGGTGTACATATAAAAACACTGCAGAACATGTTAACGAGAATTATGGAATTATTTCTAAGGCGTTAGATTCGGCCGTTTTTAGTCTATCGGCCGCCACAGTTTGGTGCGAGAACCGAATTTTCCTTCTACGTGCTGCAGAAATTTCTTTTTAAGGATCTCGAGGGAGAGCAAGCTAGGACTTTGGTGACATACTTAGACTGTCAGTTGCTATGTTTCGTACATTAGTCGCCAGGGAAGACAGCTAGAGCTTTCGAGAGAAAGCAAGCCCGAATAAGGAAAGTAATTAGTCAGTTACTGACTGGTGGTTGGAGGTCTGACATGGCTGGGAATCATGTCCTCAACCAGGTCGCTCCAAGGAGGGTCACCAACGTAAAGGCACGTCATACACGGGATACCCAGGGTATACGGATTTATTGTCGAAGTCTGATCCAGATTGCTAATCTCACGGAAGATTTCCGAAGTGGTGAAACGCCTGTTGCAAGAAGACAAAAAAATCAGAATATGAAGTTAGTGCACTTTCACCTGAACCTGACACGCGAGCTTAATATATATTAAAAAAAACACACACACGAGGAATTTTAAATGATTTATTGAATGCAAGGTATCTGTCGCTATAGATTCTTTAAATAAGCATAATATATATATATATATATATATATATATATATATATATATATATATATATATATATATTTATATATATATATATATATATATATATATATAAATATGTGTGTTTGTGTGCGTGTGTGTGTGCTTCTCGGATAAAAAGTATCGATAATGCTGCGAATTTGTAATATCATACGTACGGGCTTAAAAGTGGAGTGCATTACCCGTAGATGATATTCCAGCCCAGGCTCTGAATATAATGTAATTTACAGGTAATGAATTCCTATTTCATGTATTCTTCAATGTATATTTAAATGTACATACAACAACATAATTTCCAATATATACCATATCTGGGGAATCGTGGGTACAGAGGAATCGTACACATGGATACGCTTCATCTTACATACCCACGATTCAGGTGTTAAAGTATGATTGTTACATTGGTTATTTTTACATACCCACGATTCAGCTGTTAAAGTATGATTGTTACAGTGGTTATTTTCTTGTCTTTTCTGGAAGGTCATTACCTGTTATACCTAACAGTCTAATGCTAAAAGAAAATACAAAAAAATAGATATGTGGATTCATAGGTTACAGGTGTACATCGGACACGCATTTCATTCTGGGAATACGCAAATATTACTCATAATTTTGTTCTTTTGCTTGCGCCAAAAACTCAGGGGAAATGCTCCCTGACTGCATAAGAATCTTTCACAAAGGGAATTGGTTCCTCTCCACCAAATCTGAGAGATTAAAAGAATTTTCTGAGATCGAAAGCAAACATCTAGGAAATAGCCTCGGAGAAGAGTGGTCTCTATTCTTCGGATATCCCTCCCTTTTCATTACCATAATTAGGAGCGGAATACTTTGAAACCTCAGGTGGAGACTTCAAAACTCTCTCTCTCTCTCTCTCTCTCTCTCTCTCTCTCTCTCTCTCTCTCTCTCTCTCTCTCTCTGTATACCATTAAAGAACTATTATTTTTTTCCATCTGTAAAGCTCCCATGCTTAGTTTCAATAAACAAATTTGTTAAAATAACACTTGCGTAATAAGAAGACATGGGCAACTGTACGTCATTCATTGCTAAGTGTTATTGATGTTGTGACTGAATTATTGTATCCGATCAAACGAAATGGTTATTTCTCTTGACTTCAATAGATTAATTGCCCGTACGACATCGTGACATACATCACGAAATTTTTGTGCTTATTTCAATCATACCAGAGACTCGGTGAGATAATTGTTCGCCACAAAACAAATTACTGAGTAACCCTCTTCAAACGTGATGATACTCTATTCTTTTCGTCATCAGTCTCCCTCAACTTGGTTTTGTAAGAAGCTTTTAGTTACCCAAAAGTTCATAAATGCACACGCGTAGATCGCATGCCTACATTAATGAATTTTTTGGCCAAGGTATTTGTTAGAAATTTACGCCCCTGTTAGTGGTGACAACCAGTTACTCAACCCTATTTTAAATTTACCAATATTTTCATGTCTTTGTTGAGTAGGATTTCCCTTTAAACGTGAGTGTTCGTAGATGGATATTGTATTGCTTTTGTATTTTCACATCAGTCCTTGAAACATAGCCAGCTTTTGTTTCTTAACGCTAATTATGGCACATAAATTTCTGTTTTCATTGTATATCCGGCCTTACAGAATTTTTTCATGCTTTAAGAAAACAAAGCAAAAATAAACTTCAAACCTCTATGTCGTCACCCTTGCTTCTGTGAGGCTCATCATTTTTCACATAAAAAAAAGCCTCTCATTTCTGCAGAACGCCTCACAGCTCTCGTATGCGACTGCGGTCTTCTCTTCAAGGAATTCTGACATCTGTGTCACTTTCCTTATTTGCATTTTGATGCCCCAACATTTTCTGTTGAAAAAAGAATGCTTTGCATTCCACTGCATAAAAGTTTATGCTTCTGTCATTCTTATATTCATCTTAATAGACAACGGGTAAGAGTCTAGTTGCTGAATTCTTTGATAAACTATTTGGTTAAAGGTTTATGCCTATTTTGACCAAATTAAGAGCCCATGAAACTTTGTGCGGATTTTTTCTTACCTACTGTATAAATTTACTGGTTAATATACGTAACACCTTATTTTGTATTTTGCCTTATGAAATATACGTGGCCTGTGTTTAGCAGTAAATAAAGTCTATAGTCAAAGTGGGTGCTGGTAATTTTGTTTTCCTTAGGTACGTTCGCTTAATTCCCTATAATTTACCCATTGGTATCTAGGATCTTGCAGACTCATTTTATTGATATTATGCATTAAAAAATTGCAGTTTTTCAATTCATGCTAGAACAGTTATTATCAGGCGTTGATAATATATATCTGTTCTTGTATTTTACTCAAATTTGATTTGTATGGCTGATGGTATTTTGAAAATTATCAAAAGTTTTAAAAATTTCTGTTCTTTTTACAATTTTCATTTGACTCTCCTGTTAACAGAGAGCCCATAAATTGTTTATATATTTATTTATATAACTGAGAATATAGTTATATGGGATTCAGTAAACCATATGATTGCATTCTGTGTTTATTTAATAGATAATTATACAGTAACACACATTCCTTGCTTTATTTTACTTTGAGAAACAGAAGCATTAGTTCGGCTATCTAGAATATCCCTTGATGATAAACATCCATTTCCCATGTTGAACTTCAACGTGTGCCTTCTATATTAACTTAGTGAGAGAAAAATAGAAACGCTCGACAAATTTTAGTGAGGAGAAATGGTCATAATAAGTTACTTAGCAGGTATTATTCATCGCTGTATCTATTATAAGGTGTTAAAGATTATATTCTGTCAAGGATCAATGAAAGCTTTGCATAGATAATCTGATCTAATGATTAATTTATATAATGGTTCAGTGCTAATGAATTGTTTGACTTTCGACATCTCTATACTTTTGGGCTGATTAATATAGGATATCGCAGACAGAAATAGTGAACGAAGAGCTGAATGTAAAATAGGCAAATCGCGTTCGCCCACATTTTTTCATTTTGTAAATATAACAATATGAATTGTTTAATGTACATTATATCGGTGGAATGTTGCCTTATCGTTAATACCACACGAATAATACCATACATACATACATACATACATATATATATATATATATATATGTGTGTGTGTGTGTGTGTGTGTGTATATATATATATATATATATATATATATATATATATATATATATATATATATATATATATATATATATATATATATATATATATATA
>NC_089783.1:18934281-18936781 GCF_040412425.1 Macrobrachium rosenbergii | reverse complement strand
CCAATCATTTTGACGTATTATTTAATTTATTTTTTTTAAATATGTCAGATAATAACCCCTTTTCATTATGGGCATTCATAATGCAAATCAGAAAGAACGTACATAGCTTATCCATCGAGGAGGAGAGTAGCACCCGAAATTCATATCGAGATGAGAGAACACATTCCCGTCGAGTCTACAGTATCTACTCCAGTGGCTGTGTATTGTAAGCCCTCAAAGTAAACTGAGCGGAACCATAGGGGAAGTACTGCCATATGTCATTAGCGTTGACTGTGTGTCACAACTGAATCCCATCACTATTATTCAGAAATTCCAATTTAGGCAACTTTGGGACTTTCAGAGTTACACTGAGGTAGTGGTTGAAGGCGCCTCTTTTAGTTGTCATTTTGTCTGTCATTTTTATTGCGTTTTTGACGGTAGCTCTTACTTATGGTATTATGCACAAAATGTATATATTTTTCTTTCTTCGTCAGTTGCACCGAAATTGTTTTCTTTCTTTTAGAAATACTTTATGCTAGAACAAATTACTGATCCTCGAAAATGGGTAAATAATGAAAAAAAAATATATATATATGTACGCAAGTGACTCCCTAATCTTGGAAGCAATAGAAACGGAAAAAATCATAAAACTTTTCATACTGCAAGATAATGACAACGCAATTTCTATCGCATGTCAGAACCGGCTCTTAGCATACCTGCTATTCGATTTATTCACCATGCTGGCCTCAGTGCATCCCGAGGAACTTTGGAATTTGCAATCATTTTAAGGGGTTGGAATTTCGCGTGTAGTTAAGTCTTTTGTGAAATGATTGGCATTCAAAACTCTTTCTTGTCTTCATGGAACAATTACGCTACATAAGTTTTGCTTAAACTTTTTTCCCATTAAGGTTGAAGGCTGTAGTCATTTAATTCATTCCAGTTCTTTGAGAAGCACTGGTAACATTTCGGTAAAAATTATATTAAGAAAATGAGGAGAGGAAAATAATGAGCATGTTATTCAGAAAGTGCGTAATGTGTAAGTGATCAAACTGAGTCTATAATGCGAAAGTAGAAGAAATTTCCCATTTCCAAATAATGAAACATTTAAAAACTAACTGCAGTAAAAAAAAAATGATATGAATCAAAACGAGCACTTGAACCTTGGGCCCCAGCTACCTGCTTCAATCAGTGAAAACGTTTAGTTTAATATAGAATCTGAAAACATTTTGTATGCTGAAGAATATCATTTCGATAAAGTAGGTTCAATCATACAGAGAGCCATTAGCCTCAGAAATTAGCATATCGATATACACAGCATATAGCATGCAGAAGACTTGTTGGGTAAGTTTAACCTTTGTTCACAACTAATAGACACTCTCTTAAATGGTTAAATTAATTAGCTGATGAATTACATGATAGATACCCTTTGTCCAATTGTGACATTTTCTTTCCCTGGGCTCTCTCTCTCTCTCTCTCTCTCTCTCTCTCTCTCTCTCTCTCTCTCTCTCTCTCTCTCTCTCTCTCTCTCTCAAACGGACACTCACATACACACACAATAATTCAGCTGTTAAATAGGTAGAACCTTAACATTGTAGAAGGATAATTTGATACAAAATCATCTATAGTGAAGTGGATCAGCACGAATATCAACATTTTAAAAAATGCGCTGAAGTTTCTTCGGCGCAATCGAGTTCCCTGTACAGCGTATAATGCTGTGTGAGCCGCTGCCCATGAAACTTTCAACTATGGCCGGTGGCGGCTGTCCTATAGCGTTTCCAGACGCACGATCATGGCTAAATTTAGCCTTAAATAAAATTAAAAATACTGAGGCTATAGGGCTGCAATTTGGTATGTTCGATGATTGGAGGGTGGATGATCAACATAGCAATTTGCATCCCTCTAGCCTCAGTAGTTTTTTAGATCTGAGGGTGGACAGAAAAAATACGGACAGAAAAAATACGGACAGAAAAAGTGCGGACGGACATAGAAAGCCATCTCAACCGTTTTATTTAACAGAAAACTAAAAAAGGAGAAAAAAAAAATCTTTTTTAGCATCATTCAATCACGCTAGCTTTCAAGATATGAACCTTGTATATTTTTTTTGCTGGATCAGTGTAATGTTTCATTTCTTTAGATACCTGCAGGACTTTTAGGAATTAGATCTTATGAAAAGAATATAGGATAATTGATAAAAAGAGTATGAGAAAGTAGTTATAAATTAAATGTCCCTTTCATTTCTTACAGTCCATTTAATATTCACAGATTTATATTAACCATTCTACACACACACACACACACACACACACACGCACACACGCTCAGACACTTGAATCCATATAGAGAGGATACATATATATATATATATATATATATATATATATATATATATATATATATATATATATATATATGTATATATAATGTATGTGTTTGTGTGTATGTACATCGTAAATCTAACCTTTAGGCTTTTCACTTGATTACTGCATTCTTCACGAACAAACGCACATATAAAAACCCTTCC
>NC_089783.1:18906781-18929281 GCF_040412425.1 Macrobrachium rosenbergii | reverse complement strand
TAAGCTGTAGGTCCCGTTGTTAGGTAACCAGTTAGTTCTTAGCCACGTAAAATAAGTCTAATCCTTCGGGCCAGCCCTAGCAGAGCTGTTGATCAGCTCAGTGGTCTGTTAAACTAAGGTATACTTAACTTGTAACTGACTTTTTCAATTCATTAACATTAACAGAATTTGCAATACTAATCCATCTAACGAATGATATTCATCAGAAGAGCTTTGTCAAAAAAACACAGCTGACATTTTCTTGTGAATTCTTACTTCATTTAAGCAGCACCAGTGGCAGTCTATATCTCTTCTATTAGTCTCTCTAACTTTAATTAAAATATAAATGCTTTGCGACAATTCTAAGATTATACCATTTAATAAATGGTCAGACAAAAAAAAAGTGTACAACTTTGAGCTTCGTCTATAATTTTAATTGGTATATGTCAGCACATTTAATTCTTATAATAATCTCAAGACACAAGAAAACTTTTTCAGAAAATCAACATTTTCTCATACCACTAAGGCATCTGATCCATCGCTCCTTAGAGACAAGAATATGAGAAAGAACCAGAAAACTGTTTAACGCTGTTATATATATTAGCGCAAAAGTGAAAACAGTACCTGGCGATATACAACGTCATATGTCAAATTGCATATGAAAATATTTTGATATTTGCTTCATCACTGATTGTATGTTTACCTTCAGAGGAATAGGAATCATCAAAAATAACTACACCTGCTCACTTGTTGCAATAATATCCTCAGGTTAGTGATGTAATTCTTGTAAGAAGGCTTTTCAACAAGATAATATCATATAATGATATATCTATGAACCACTCGCATTTCCCTAGAAAGAAAATTGCAGCATGAAGGATGGAAGTCATCAAACCGCGTAACAGTCCTCTGAATACAGCACATAACCTCCTTTAATTTAGTGTCGTCCGTCCCCTCGCCTCAGAAATGCTGGGCTCTGTCATTTCTGAGTAATAGTGATGCGATTCAATTATCGGACACACTTAACCCTAATGACTCAAGGCAGACTTCTCTTATGGGACAATTAAGGAACAGAACCCGTTCCGCCTAGTTTACTTCAAGGAACGTGCAGTACATTACTGCCGTTATACAGATAGTACTTTGAAAACTGAAGGGATGAGTTCTCTTTATGTTTTTATGTTCTCTAGATTGTACTTCGTGATCTGAAAGAAAGGAGATGTACCTTCCATTACCTCTGTTTTGGGTTTTGGATGGTTGTAGCTAAAAAGCAGTTTGACATCATTTATATATATATATATATATATATATATATATATATATATATATATATATATATATATATATATATATATATATATATATATATATATTCATGTACATATATATATATATATATATATATATATATATATATATATATATATATATATATATATATATGTATACACACACACACATATATACATATATATTACATTTGTATATATGTAATATCAAGTACAATAATTAGCTACGAATATTAGTAACACATGATACACTATAGCCCATATTCAGAATATTATTTATTTAATTTTGGGGGCAAAATCAAAACGTTTATACGAAACGAACAGTAGGAACATGTAGTCTGGAAACGTTTTATATATGGTTCGTTAGTAATCCACTGGTTTAATTCATTCCATAAAATTAGCCTGGTTAAGGTCGAAACAGTAATCCAGGTTAACGATTCCTGCTTGAAGAAACGTCCTTGAAACGATGTTAATTAAATGTATAATAGGGCAAAATTTAAAGCTGAGTTTTGGTCTGTTTTCCATTGACCGTTTCCTTTCTCAAAGCCCCCACCCCACCCCCATTTTTTTTTTAGCTGACCTCATAGGGAACACAAATCTGGAAAAAATGGGATTTATGTTTTCTTATCTCATGGTGAGTCTGACCATGTCAATAAGGCAATATTACTTTCGTGGTAAATATATATTTATGTGATCTTGTGTAAACTACCTTAATTTTAAAAGCACGCAGGCATATATATATATATATATATATATATATATATATATATATATATATATATATATATATATATATATATATATATATGTATGTATGTATATATATATATATATATATATATATATATATATATATATATATATATATATATATATTTATATATATACAGTATATATATATATATATATATATATATATATATATATATATATATATATATATATATATATATATATATATATATATATATATATACATATACCTTTTGATCAGTGGCAGTCCTGAAGGGGGTGCTGTTTGAAATAGCCCCTCAGGCCCCAGAGTGAGGGGGTGCCCCAAAATGCGAAATTTAAGAAATAAAATTTTTGAAACTGGCATTTACAAATTACTTTAAAATGATCCTACAATAGCTCATATTCTAAAAATTTTTCCGGGGGGGTGGCTTACAGCGGCCTCCCCGAACCCTCGAGCTGCTTTGGCTCGCTTCGCTCGACCCCCACCCCATAAGAGGGGCCCCCAAATGGGACCGTGCCCCCCGGTCCCCAAAATGTCTAGGAACGCCCCTGCTTTTGATATTTCATTAGTTACCATCTTTCTTTTTTAAAAAATGCTGGATATTCAGAATCGGTTTTGTCATTTCCTCTCCCTAGCAGGTTTCTTTTTTTTTTTTTTTTTTGGGGGGGGGAGGGTTGGAGAAAGGTGGAGAGAGCAACGTATCACCAGCCAAGGCACAAACAAGTAAAAGGCATTTTCTCTACCTCTCCAGACGGATATTCTTCATTTTTTTTTTACTATTTCTTTTTACTAATTTCATTTCATCCGTCCTAAAACATTTTTCTTCGCCCACTAACTAGGGATTAGGAGCTTATAATGAGGAGGGGCAGAAAAAGAATGAAGCACGAGCGTCCATTACAAAGCGTGCTTCACCACAACACCGAACAATGAATAAATCAATTGGCATCACTAGGGATTGGGTACTTATAATGAGGAAGGGTTGAAAAAGAATGAAGCACGAGCGTCCATTACAAATTGTGCTTCACCACAGCACCGAACAATGAATAAATCAATTGGCATCACTAGGGTTTGGGTACCTTATAATGAGGAAGGGCCAGAAAAAAAAAATTGAAGCACGAGCTTCCATTACAAAGTGTGCTTCACCACAACCCCAAACAGCGAATAAATCAATTGGCATCACAGAGTGCATAGTAAGATTCATGATTAACATTGTTACAAAATCTACGTTGCTGGATCGCAACCGTTCCATCCATCTCCATAGAAATTGAAAATGAGTGATTAGGTTGGGAAGACAGCTATTCGTTCCTGATTAATCTGGCGGAGGTTACGAAGAATGAGCATATCTCACCTAGTACAGTTCCTATGATTAATTGTATTTTGTTCTGTTTATGTGTATGTGTGTGTGTGATTATTCAGACGAATGTTGAGTATTTGTTAACTAGCGTAACATGGTGTAGTTTCTTTTACGTTAAATGACCATTGATATCCATCAAAAGATCATTATTATGTAAATTTGATCATAGGCTTCATCAAAATCACTCTACCCTCTACTTACACAGGATATTAACATTTAAACAAGATATTTCTGACAAAGATAAAAATAGTGAAACAGAAATAAGAAAAAAAAAACAATAAGCTCTTAGAGATTTATGTAATATACAAATGTAAACAAAAACTCAGTTTGGCCGTCTTGGAAACAGGCATTAAATCTATTAAATTCCAGGTATGTATTTTACTTATCTAGTAATTGGCAAGAAATGACTTCAAGGTTAAGAGACAAGATGTGATTTATATACCCGCAGTAATGACGAAGAAATTCAATTACCTAACGTGCACGAACATTGTGCCTGACCGTGGACCTTAATTCCTGGAAGTTCTCCGAAGAAGAGTATATTGCATTAAGGCTTACTCTCAATGAGAATTTAGTGTCTGGAGAAGGTTGGAGGTAGGCAGTGGTTTTACCAATTGTCTTGTTAATTTGATATAACTGTAGCGTTATATGTATAATCAACAATCATTATTTACTCTCTTTCAATTCCAAACAAAGGGTTTAAATTGTATTTGTTTGACCTTCCGTAATTTCTAATTTAAATCATTACTTCAAGAAAAAGTTGCCGAGAAAACAGTTCGCTCCCCCTTTTTTAGATAGAGGGAAAAGGGGTGTTGTATGAAAAAATAATGATAACACATTGGGTGAAAGGAAAAAAATATATATAACTCCTCATCTACGTTATGTAATAAGAATAACGTAAAGGATGATGTTGATCGGACCCCATAGGAAAATCTCTCTCTCTCTCTCTCTCTCTCTCTCTCTCTCTCTCTCTCTCTCTCTCTCTCTCTCTCAGCACTAAACTGAGCATAATTCTTACACGTCACCAAGTCGGTACCACCAAGGAACTCGGCTCCTGTCCTGACATCGCTATCCGTAGGGCAGACAAGATTTCAACATGGCATTTAGCCTAGATAAATGCCATGGCACAAGACGAGACAGAATTTAAGATCACACGTTATTTTGTAGATGATGTTAGGCGGCCGGCATGAAGCAAACTGAGGGAGTAGTGCTCGTAAGGATGGCATCAAACTCCCGTAGTTAGTGGGTGACTGACCAAGGCTATATATGTCTGGAAATGTAAAAATTCATAAAGTAAGAAATCCACTACACTTTACAATTAGCCTGGTCTTCATCTCAACCTATCATCCTGCCAAGATATTGACGGATATCTAACGGGCAGTCCAACTACTTGTGGATGGATAATGGCTTAAAACCGTCGAGAGGGTTCCCACAATGTTTACAGACAGTTACTCAACAACCACCAAAGAGGAGCAATGAAGAAGGGAGTAACCCTTTGCTGTAGGGGTCAGATGACAGAGGCGTAAAAACATCAACACATTACACAAGACATCATAACCGCCAACGACTATTCTGCTGGCAGTATGTATGTGCTATCAGTCAATAAACACGTCACGTCTGAACAATAATGTGACTCGCTGCTCAGCGAAGCCCCACATGAAAAACCTAATATATAAATACAATTCCAAGGAAAGGAATGAAGACCTCGCTAAGCTTCACAGACATAGAGATCGACGGTTAGGACTAGAAAATCGAGAAGACTTCCCCGCCACCTTCAGGACAGTCAGATCGAACGGCACTATCGGAACCGAATGATTGTAGCGCGAGAGGAAAGCCCATTTCCCTCTCCGTGGTTGGGATTTTAATATTGAAGATGAAAATACGTCAGTTTCCTTCCTATATGAAATATTGTTAGTATTACCGATACTTCAACACTTCCAAGTTGTATGGTGAAGTTTTATTTGAAGATAATGAAAGTTTCCTTATATATTTAACATCTATTATATCCCATGAAAACAGATCTCATGTAGAATTTTACAAGCTAGGATTCGTTCATTTGCGGACTATCAGATAAGTTCTCCATTTGCGTATAACGCAGTTCACTTCTGTCTGTGTGCAGCGGAGTTAAAAAGAAATAAATAAGAATAAAAACAAGGCCTTAATGCAGCGTCCCCTGACTTTACTACCAAAATTATAATTACAATGAACATGCAAACATTGTTGTTCCAAAGTAGCCAAGCAATGAAAGATACATGTGAATGTATTTGCATTAATTCCGAGTTAATGGATATTCTATTCAAGCTACAAAGGGTGAGCTGCCTAGATCGTTTTACTCAGTCCATATGTGCCAACGTTACTTTCACTTTGCTGTAGCTACTATGATTTTGTGAGTAACATTTGCATTGATTAATGTGTAACATTTATTGATGTGAGGAACAAATTTTATTTTACATGAAAACGTTGATGATATGAACAAAAACAACAATGTTATTAATAGATTTGAAAGGAATGGCTTAAAGACGGATGGCCAACCAAACAGGACTGTATCTATAAAAATTGAGAAATTTCCTTTGGAAAGATGTAGTCTAAGACCATCAGATCAAAACAAAATTTAATACTAATACTGAAAATAGAAGGACCAAAGTCTCAGACCACAGTTTTAAATTAATGTCTCTCTTTGCCCATTTCCATGACTAACTAGTTTAGACATTGTTAATTTAGATGCTAATGTTATATTTACTTTTTTTGCCCATTCTAAAAGTACAATTACATTTAATAAGCTTGTAAGATAATAACACTTTCCGGTCTAAAAATCATTCACAAATGAGAAATGTTAAGTATTTCTTCAGATGTTTTAAATGGTGCACGAGAAAAGACCAGTGGAAATCAGTTTATGGGATAGGAGAAACAATACAGTGTAATACTTAGAACTCGAGACAGATGATATGACTGCGTACAAATATGAACTGCAAAATAAGTAAAAACTAAGAAAGAAACCCATGAAACTGATACTATGGAACATTAGTAAATAAAAATAGAAACACAAGACACCACTAAGACCATTCACGTGTAATTGCGAGAATCAATCATTTCATCAATGGGAATAAACAACGGCAATAAAGGGGCGAATCGTAAATAGGTGATGAATGGGAAGTGTTTAATCAATAAAACCGAAAGGGGAGAAGAGTACTTTGAAAGAATTACAGTTGTTGAATGAAACAGGAAATCATTGATGATTGAAAGGAGGGAGTATCACACCAAATGACTGGGGGAATAAAGCAGGATAGAAATTTTGAGATTTCGCAAATAGGTGTTTCTGAATTTCTGTTAAAATTGCGCAAGTGCTAGATTTTGTAGATGCTGTTATCAAAATAAAGGAAATATTTGTTTGTTTCGTATAAAAAAAATATTTAGTTATTCATTTTGTCATAACGGCTTATGTATATGTATATATATATGTATATATATATATATATATATATATATATATATATATATATATATATATATATATATATATATATATATATATATATATATATATATCATCTTGTCTGTTTTTAACAACATAAAAACACAGTCTAGTCCATACATCCATGGCCGACCTGGGATTTATGTGGCCCATTATCTGATTGTGAGGAAGAACAGTGTTTATTTATTTGTTTGAGGTTGACTTGAAAGTAAAAATTCCTACCTTCTTTACGTGATAAAGAAAAGTTAGTTTTGTTTTACATTTTCAATGCCTTGACTGAGGTTCTAGCAAATCAGAAATAGAATCTTTAAGAAAAAGTGAAAATATTTGGTTTTTCGTTCATAGAAAATCAAGGTGCAATGTTGTTAGAATAATTTCATTAATTACCCTGGAATTGAAATAAAGATATTTAAGATCCATACTAAACCTATAGAATGTAACATCATATAAAAAAACTTGAATAATTCTATTTCTTATTCTTTTTCTATTTTTATGAGAAAATCTAAATGGTACCTTTTACTGTCCAAGGTCTGTAAAAGAGGAAATATTTTGCATCAACAATAGAAAACTGAAGTATAAAATCTTATTTTGTTTTTATTATGGGTAGCAATAAATTCGGGATTAAGTAAACAATTCCAATTTATAATGCATAGTATGAAAATATTAGTGACTGTGTGATGAGCCCGGATATGCGATGGCCTTTCCCGTAGAGACTAAATCATTGTTCACAATCCCATATTTATATTTTCTGGAAAACGTCTTTAATGCAATAAAACCACGTAATAGTCTAATTGTACAGGTCTCTGTTGTGAAGTTTGGCCTCGTTTGATCGCAGTTTCAAACTAGAAACTCTTTTGGGCGTTTCTTCTAGTAAAACAATGAATAGAAAAAGAAAACCATTGAAAAGGTTAACGATGAAAAGTAAGGAAAGTAAAAACATAAAAAAAAAATCTTAAGTATTAAGCTGATTTCCAGCAACTATGAATCTGTAAAATTCTAATGATTTCTGTTGAGATATATAATAAATCAGTTTACTACTCCGCAGTACTTGTTATTGACTTGCTATGCATTGCCTGTGATTGCCTATATGCGAGATAGTGATACTGTGTTTAAATCTTGTTCTTTTTTCATTTATGGATCAGTCAACCTATATCGTTGTTCTATTTCGGGATTAGAGATGAGCTAAATTTGCAGCTTACATACTCATCCTTCTGTGACATATATATTAAAACGGACGGTGCCACACGTCATGCAATATCTCTGCCGTTTTTTTTTTTATTTTTCATTCTAAGTTTTACTGTAGTTTCCAGACAAGTAAAAAAATATATATACATATATATTATATATATATATATATATATATATATATATATATATATATATATATATATATATATATATATATATATATATATATATATGTTTGTGGAAACCATACGGAATATTAATTGACTTACAAACTCATTTGTTTGCGTGAGAAAATTTAGGAAATAATGAGAACGTTAATTAATTAACTATTCCTATGGTTTATATAGAATACGCGCGATATCCATGAATTTCATTTTAAAAAGCTCAGATTACAGAGGTCGACCAAATCCTGTTAATTAAAGTGATTACGTTGTAATAATTTTACTGACTGGTAACGGGTTACCTTTTCTATATGATATTGATTATAAGAAGTGATGTAACTTTATGATCATATTAAAAGAACGTTCTTTTAATCTAAAAGAACGTAAAAGTAGAATAAGCAAAAAAAAGTTCACTGTTATTCTCCAGACTGCATGAAAAATATCATCACCGCATTTCTCTGGCGTTCAATTCTCAGGTCATGTATATGGACGAATGACATGGACTGACTTGTATCTGAATCTTTGTTTGTTATCTGAATTTATCTGCATTTCATTTCTAAATGTTATTTTTGACTATAATGGACTTTAGTTTAGGGCAGAACTGCGGGACAAGGAATATTTCTTGATCGAGGATTTTCATTATCTATTGCCTACAGTGTATATAAATGTCAAAGGAGCAGAGATGGAATTTTCAAATAAGTCAGCGCCAAGATTTATATCCATCTAATTACTTGAACATTGCCCAAACTCATTTGGAAAGCTGACCCACGTTTTCGTATTGAAAATCGTTAGCTGGCATGAATTCGTTGATTTCGAAAAATAAATAATAATTAGTTTTGTCTAAGCTTCGGTAAGCGCTTACTAAGGGCATTCTGATTGTCGTTTAGTATCCAAATGGTTTATGTAAATAGTTGGGACGTAGAGGTACTGTGAAATTAGAATAGAAAGCAGTGTATTTCGAATCCTTAGGCCCTTAACGACACTCCTCACCCCACCCTGCTATTTATTCATTATTTATATCATCAAATACTCTCCTAACCCGTAATATCACTTTATGCTGGATATTTCAGCTATTTTGAGTGCTTGAAGAGCAGTGTTTTTACATTAATAAAAACATGTTTCTGCCATTTAATTTTGCACAAGTAATTTTGCAATTTGTATGTATAACAAGAGAATGTTAATAATGCATTATGAATGGGAAAATAATGTTTCTATTTAAAATACAGGATGTAACTATTGGAGAATTAAAATTTTTACTTTTTCCACAATGATGTGTTTTATCAACAGGCAAGGAAATTGTAGCCTTTAGTTGGACAACACAGAACTACATTTTAGATGCAAAACTGGAACTTGTTTATTCGGTAGAGGTTGCACATTATGAATTGTGCTGTTAACCGAGTAAGAAGTATTAAAACATATTTTTTCCGCTTAAAATAAAGTAGGCTATAAAGAAATACCATAAGACAGAATTTTATGCTGCATACATTGCAGAAGGTTTCGATTGAAACTTAGGGTTAGTTTTAGCTTAAACTAAACCATAAGTAGACATTCAGTTTATAGGGCTGAAGCTTAAACTGCTTTTTCAAGTCCATCGATAGTAACACCATGAAACTAAGTTTTAACCGCAGATTTAGGTTTCACATATTTCTTTTCTTAATATTTGGACTTTATTCGACAAGTATTGTTTAGATCAGGAAATTGCCATGTTATTCTCCACCTAAATATTATTCTAAAAAACTTCACAATGTGCTTTCGTTCTGACTTTTTTTTATCTAACAGGGTATCAAAATTACTAACTTACCAGTAACAGAATTCATGCTCAAAAGTTAGAAAAGGATCATTTCCCCCCGCTGCATTTTCTTCCTTCGTGGAATAAATACCTTAGTATTTCACCGTACAAGTTATATCTATTAATGTCATTAAGTAATGCGGGAATTTATGTTTATATTGATATTACGCAGCTTTACATAAATTTTAAAGTAATAAGAACTCAAAAGTGATTTTTCTAGGATAAAGCGTATGCAGCCTAATCATTTGGTGAAAGACATATTGACACCTTAATAGGATGTGGGTTGTAAATCTCCTGGGAGTGAGCCAGAGAGCTTTTGCCACTTCACAATATCGTAACCTTAATTTTGCTCTTCTTTCGATTTAACGACAGGTTATAATTGTCTAATATGCAAAGCCTCCAGAAACACACAGCAGGAAATCACTCACATGAAAACGAGAAAGTAAGATATATCTCAGCACTTGTGAATGAAACCTCCTGGGTTAAGAAATGCAAGCTGATGAGGCCCTGACGCATGAAAACATTAATATTTTCATTACAAATTCAGTTTCAAATGAGCTATGTATGTAGTAGTTACTATACTTTCCCAGCGACGGAACCTAAGTGCTCAACCGTGATTCTCGTGATGTTTCAGTAATTTGTCTTCTCAGCTAACAATCCTTGCATTCTACGCCCATTAGTGTTTCCAGGAGGCAAACATAGACACATGTCTATGCAAATCGATTGAAAATAAACAAGGCCTACCTCAGGTTAGTTGAGGAAACAGTATTCGAAATTCTCCTGAGAGGGTATGGATCAGCAGGCGATGATGGACAAGGACATCTGTTATTGGAAATTGAGCATCAGTTAGGGATGCCTGGTTGGCAAATGGCTCTTAATGCATTCCTCCTCTCCCACGCTAGGTACGGTCGGAAGAGCCTGATTATGAAACAGTTACGTCATATCAGTATCAGTACAGTGAGGCTACGTACAAGTGTAGTCTTTTCGTTTCTCCACTTGAGAAGAAATTCACGATCAACTTAAGAAGATAAGATCTCATTTATTCTTTATAGAAAATACAAGTAAATAACCTGAATTTATTGCTATCAAAAAGAAAGTCTTATTTCGTAGGGCACTCACAAACGAAAAGATCATTATGTTTTAGACTAAGTCAATCGACTGTTATTTTTTTATATCGATCTGGATTGTATCGCTTTTAAAACTGTTTAAGATAGTCAGAATCCTTCTTGTTACTTTTATTTCAGTAACTGAAACTGACTATATTGTGATACTTTTCACATAATGTTTATGTAGTTAGCGGTGCACTCACCACTTTTTTTCTATTTATCGCTATACAAATATCAAAGCAGTAACTATACGGGAATTATGGGTTCACTTTGCAAATATGTAAGCAGTCACTATATGATAATTATAGGTTATTGTTATTGATTTCAATGAATTTTTGAGAAATGGTGATATTTGTGTAACCAAGTAACATATGGAGTTACCAATAATTAAACGGGCAATTTTTTGGCAGTAAATGTTAGGTGTACCCCCGTGTTAGAGGTTTTATGTTTTACAAACAATGAACATATATATATATCAGAGATGAAAATAGATGTTTTTTGTATGAATCCTATTATGTTATTTTTTTTTATTTCTTATTATACGGTAAGAAGTTTTTGTACCCAGTAACGTGGTAAGAAAAATAGTTCACACATTTTTTTTTAAGATCCGCCTTCAGCCTTTGCGAATTATCTTTAATCCCAAGAAACGTATATCTTAATCTTATTATATTGAAAGTGTGGAAGCGATCATGAAGTTATACCATAAAACAATTCTAACCTTTTTCTATATATATATATATATATATATATATATATATATATATATATATACATTATATATATATATATATATATATATATATATATATATAGACAATTATTATATAATATTATTCTCTAACAAATTCCTTTTTTTTTTTTTATATTGTCGTATTTTACAATTTCATGGGAAGACAAGGTAACAACGGCAGATCTAATGGTAGGACCACCGATGTTATCATTATCTATGATTTATTTCAAAGCTGAAAGAGAACATTTACATCTATCCGGAATAACTCTAATCGCTGGTTCTCGTACAAATCCTGTTAATCATTGGTTATGTGTTATAAAAAAAACCACTGACCAATTAACGTTTGAGTGATTCAAAATGACATTATTGGAAAATGCTCAAGAATGAAATATTTGAGATTTCATGAATTTAGTTTTAAATGAAATATTCTAAAACTGATGTTGATAGTGACATGGTTGTAGCATTGCCAATGGTGGTTAACAGTTGAAGTTTGATAAAGAAACGCTCGCTCAAGAAATTTTATGCCATTGAGTCTCTCTCTCTCTCTCTCTCTCTCTCTCTCTCTCTCTCTCTCTCTCTCTCTCTCTCTCTCTCTCTCTTTATGAACTCAATTACTTCGTACAGCCATTCTGAGTAATTTGAGTATTTTATAAGTGAGAACAATGCCAGATAGCCTAATCATATTACCATGCAATAACTCTTAATTTAATAATCCATATAATGCTGCACAAACAATTTCATTAGATCCGTACCCAGAGCAACTGATATTCTGCGCATTGCGCTTTAAACAAACAAACAAAAAAAAAACTCTAGTCAGTTTAATAGTTAAACGAAGAAAAAATAGATACAGTAACTGCTTTCTTGTCACATTGTCAAATATCTCTCTCGCTCTCTTCACTCGTATCTGTATGTAAACATGCATAGCCACTGAAAAACCAAAATGAAAATTCACCTACTCAAAGTCATTTATAGTTATCAAGCGTATACAAGAAACATTTAACACGGCATCAAAAACTTACTTTGCGTTATGTTAATTCACCTACTCAAAGTCATTTATAGTTATCAAGCGTATACAAGAAACATTTAACACGGCATCAAAAACTTACTTTGCGTTATGTTAATTCACCTACTCAAAGTCATTTATAGTTATCAAGCGTATACAAGAAACATTTAATACGGCATCAAAACTTACTTTGCGTTATGTTAATTCACCTACTCAAAGTCATTTATAGTTATCAAGCGTATACAAGAAACATTTAACACGGCATCAAAAACTTACTTTGCGTTATGTTAATTCACCTACTCAAAGTCATTTATAGTTATCAAGCGTATTCAAGAAACATTTAACACGGCATCAAAAACTTACTTTGCGTTATGTTAATACAAAAGCGCATTGCAAACGAACATAGAGACGGATAGAAAAACTGATGTGTGGAATAAGAAAGGATGAAGCCTTGATGAGAGAGAGAGAGAGAGAGAGAGAGAGAGAGAGAGAGCGAGCTGTTTAAAAATCTTGGTTTTGTAGGTCACCTACACTGGTTTTATTTTTTTTTTTTTTTTTAGAGGCTAACAAGGACAGTTCCCGTAGGAGGGTACTGCCGTCAGTGCACCTCCTGCGGTGCAATGTAGGCATTACTTAAGGTCCTTTGGAGCGTCCCTTCGCCCCCTAGCTACAACTGCCTCCATTGCTTTTACTGTACCTCCGTTCGTATTCTCTTTCTTCCAACTTACTGCCCACTTTCTCCTAACAATTGATTCATAGTGCAACTGCGAGGTTTTCCTCCTGTTACACCCTTCAAACCTTTTCACTGTCAATTCCCGTTTCAGCGGTGAATGGCCTTAGTTGTCCCAGTGCTTAGCATATGCATAAAATCTAGAAATCAATGAATCAATCAACAAGGATAGAATTTCTTCTTTACAGACATTTTTTTTATAGAAATTAACTACCTGAAATTTTTGTATAATAAGGCAGATATTCATATTCTTATTAAATTTTCTTTATAATACTATACGTAATGATGTTTCGCATTAAGACATTGCTAACAATTTTTTTTCATAGCGCGCAACATGTTGGTAGCCCAACACACACAGACACAAACACACACTCACACATTCACACGCACACAACCAGACGCACACACACACATATATCTATATATATGTATATATATACATAAGCGAATACCACAGGAAACTGACAGACAGAAGTTCAGTACCAAGCTCTTTCACGTGTTTATTTACGCATCTTCGGGGCACAAAAGGTGTGTTAATAAATTCGTGAAAGAGCTTGATACAGAGCTTCTGCCTATCACTTTCCTATGGTATTCGCTTATATACTGAAGTCACGCACATCTACCGGGATTTTTAAGCATTTACATATATATATATATATATATATATATATATATATATATATATATATATATATATATATATATTTATATATATATATATATATTTATATATATATATATATATATATATATATATATATATATATATATATATATATATATATATATATGATGTCGTGCCCGACTAAATTTTTTATTCCCTCTCACCTGCAAGATTCTTCTAAGTGTCGACTCCGTCGTCACTGCGTTCTCGAACCTGCTGTCGTTGAAGGGAAATTATCTTAAGTACTGGTATCTCTCAGAAAGGCGTAATAGAGACGAGATTGTAGTTTCTTACTTTGATGACGAAAGTTAACTACAAACTTGAGTACAATTACATTTATAGTTATTATAACAAAATCACTCTTATTAGGCAGTTCAATTCAGTCTGTTTGGGAGCATGAAGGCAAGGGGAGATATAACTCTCCCTGTGGTGAATGTGAACTCGAATGCTGCTCTGCTCTGGTCTTGTTTCTCTGGAACCCCTGGGATTTCTGGTTATCTACAACTCCTCCTCCTTCCAGTGTACTATTGGAAGAATTTATCTGTAAGCCCTCCCCTCAAACAGTTGATTGGGAAGGACGTTGGTGGGTGTTGTTCAAATCTCTCCTTAGAGGATTTGATTGGAAATGATCTTAGGAGGGGGTGTAAAAGACTCCTCCCTAGAATGTTTGATTGGAGGTTGTTGAAGTACATCACTTTGTCCAGCTGTCCAGCCCCCAATTCCATGGAATTTCCATGAAAACGCCTCTTATTGAAGGTGGGGTTATAGATATAGCTGGTGTTAGCTTTTGACGAGGTGCTGAGTAATCCCTGAGTAAGCTAAATCGCAAGGCCACAGTTTCCAGATTTTACGATCGGTTTTATGGCCCTGGGCGCGATATACTCGCTCACTGTTCTAAGTTCGTGGAAGGTGGTTTACATCAATGAGCACTTCTAGTCTCTCTCTCTCAATGCGAAATAACCCAGGCTTAATTATTGTTCTCTCAATAATTAAGCCTGGGTTATTTTTCATCGAGAGAGAGACTAGAAGTACTGATTGATGTAAACCACCTTCCACGAACTTAGAACAGTGAGAGAGTATATCGCGGCCAGGGCCATAAAACCAATCATAAAATCTGGAAACTGTGGCCTTGCGATTTAGCTTACTCAGGGATTACTCAGCACCTCGTGAATTGTGAAATTTTAGTATATTTCGCCATTACTTCTGTGGCGTCTATTCTCTTACTTACCTGATTCCCTCACTCAGGCAGATCTAGTGTATATCAAAGGCATAAAAATTCTGATTTAATCGACAACTATGCGAGCAGTAACTCCCAGTAGTACTATATCTCTCTCTCTCTCTTTCTCTCTGTTGGAGCTCTTACTGTTGCCAGTTAAGCAGATTTCTCGAGAAGTATAAATGTGTTTTCCTTCTTTTCCCTCCCATCTTTACCTCTGAAGGGGAAAAGTGATTTTTTTAACATGTAGACACACTCTCAATTCACTTCCGACAAAAGAGACGAATCTGACACTTGCGCGTTTTTGTCACATTAATCCGTCAAGGATTTCTTTATTGGTAACTCACATTGTTCTCGACGGCGGTCATGCAAGTTTGATAATGGAGTCTTTGGGAACAAGGGTTGGGATACAAACGACCGGACATCTCAGCCACGGGTGTTTCCCCAGGTGAGGTAACTGTCCCAACAGTTACCTCCCTGGGCAAACAATTTTGACCAACAGCTGGTGGCCCAGGGACTCCCACAATGCTTCTTCGGAAGCACTCTTGGACCAAAAGTCAGCTGTTGGGCCTGGAGTGTTTCCCTAGGGAGGTAACTGTCTGGGGGAACAGTTGCCTCACCTGGGGAAACACTCCACTCTCAACAGTTGACTCTTAGCCCAAGAGTGGCTCTGAAGAGGCACTGTGGGCAGTCCTTGAGCCACCAGCTGTTGGCCAAAAGTACTTGCCCAGAGAGGTAGCTGTCAGGGGGGGACAGTTGCCTCACCTTGGGAAACACTCTAGGCATAACGGTCGACTTGGCCTAAGAGAGCTTGGTCCAAGAGAGCCCAAAGGCCACCAACTATTGGCCAAAAGTGCTTGCCCCTAAAGGTAGCTGTCTCGGGGTGACAGTTGCCTCACCTGGGGAAACGCTTCAAGCTCAACAGTCAACTTTTGGTCCAAGAGAGCCCTAGGGCCACCAGCTGTTGGCCAAAAGTGCTTGCCCAGGGGTAGCTGTCTGGGGGGGCAGCTGCCTCACCTGGAGAAATACTCAAGGCTCAACAGTCAACTCTTGGTCCAAGAGAGCCCAAGGGCCACCAGCTGTTGGCCAAAAGTGCTTGCCCAGAGAGGTAGCTGTCTGGGGGGAGACAGTTGCCTCACCTGGGGAAACACTCCAGGCTCAACAGTCAACTCTTGGTCCAAGAGAGCCCTAGGACCACCAGCTGTTGGCCAAAAGTGCTTGCCCAGAGAGGTATCTGTCTGGGGGAGACAGTTGCCTCACCTGGGGAAACACTCTAGGCTCAACAGTCAACTCTTGGTTGAAGATAACCCTAGGGCCACCAGCTGTTGGCCAGAAGTGCTTGCCCAGAGAGGTAGCTGTCTGGGGGGAGACAGTTGCCTCACCTGGGGAAACACTCCAGGCTCAACAGTCAACTCTTGGTCCAAGAGAGCCCTAGGACCACCAGCTGTTGGCCAAAAGTGCTTGCCCAGAGAGGTATCTGTCTGGGGGAGACAGTTGCCTCACCTGGGGAAACACTCTAGGCTCAACAGTCAACTCTTGGTCGAAGATAGCCCTAGGGCCACCAGCTGTTGGCCAGAAGTGCTTGCCCAGAGAGGTAGCTGTCTGGGGGGGACAGTTGCCTCACCTGGGGAAACACTCCAGGCTCAACAGTCAACTCTTGGTCCATGAGAGCCTTAGGACCACCAGCTGTTGGCTAAAAGTGGTTTTCCAGAGAGGTAGCTGTCTGGGGGGGACAGTTGCCTCAACTGGGAAAACACTCCAGGCTCAACAGTCAACTCTTGGTCCATGTCCTCTGGGCCAAACGACCAGTCACTGTTGTTCCATCCTGGTCAAAAAGTAGCACTCCTTCTGCCATCATCCTTCTTCATTAAATTCCTTCTATTTTGTATCACTTGAATGTTTCTCACTGTCAACTTTGGCGGAAGGCAATGACCCTTTGCTGTAATCCTTGTCTGAATCCTGAGAGTGATCCATAGTTAGTGTCAATGCTATGATGTGATCCAGCTTTTTGACCTGCTTCCTTAATTTTTTCCTCAAATTTTTATTTATTTCCCTCTCGTTTTCTAAAGCATTTGCCATTGAAGTTATCACTTCATCTTTTTGGTCCAGTTTAACTTTAATATTTGAATTTGTGCCTTCTAATTCAGCCAGCCACTTCTTCGTCTGCTCAAGTTCTTCATTCAATATTTTGTTCTTCTCTCCTTCATTTTCTAAGTAATTCTTCAGTAAAGTTATTTCCTGGTCCCTCTGAGCTAATTTTATGTTCATGCTGGCCTTTTCACCTTCTACCTCAGCTGCCCAGTTTCTCATCAGCTGAACTTCTTTTTTCAGAATTTTGTTGTTCTCTTGTCCATTTTCTAGGGAATTCTTCAGTGAATTTATTTGCTGGTCCTTCGTAGCTATTTCCTCCTCCAATTTGGCCTTTGCGCCTCCTACTTTAGCTATCCAGTCTCTCATCTGCTGAACTGCTTCTTTCAGATTTTTTTTCTCTTCTTCTCCATTTTCTAAAGAATTCTTAAGTGAATTTACTTCCTGTTCCTTATTAGCCAAATCCTCTTCTTTCTTCGCATTTTGACCACCTAGTTCAGCTACCCAGTTTTGCATCTGCTGAACCTCATCACTGAGAATTCTGCTCTTCATCTTTTCATTTTCCAAAGAATTTTCCAGTGAATTTACTTCTTCTTCCTTATTGGCCAAATCCTCTTCCTTCTTCGCATTTTGACCACCTAGTTCAGCTACCCAGTTTCGCATCTGCTGAACTTCATCATTGAGAATTCTGTTCTCCATCTTTTCATTTTCCAAAGAATTTTTCAGTGAATTTACTTCTTCTTCCTTATTAGCCAAATCCTCTTCCTTCTTTGCGTTTTGACCACCTAGTTCAGCTACCCAGTTTCGCATCTGCTGAACTTCATCATTGAGAATTCTGTTCTCCATCTTTTCATTTTCCAAAGAATTTTTCAGTGAATTTACTTCTTCTTCCATATTAGCTAAATCCTCTTCCTTCTTCGCGTTTTGACCACCTAGTTCAGCTACCCAGTTTCGCATCTGCTGAACTTCATCATTCAGAATTCTCTTCTCTTGCTTTTCATTTTCCAAAGAATTTTTCAGTGAATTTACTTCTTCTTCCATATTAGCTAAATCCTCTTCCTTCTTCGCGTTTTGACCACCTAGTTCAGCTACCCAGTTTCGCATCTGCTGAACTTCATCATTCAGAATTCTCTTCTCTTGCTTTTCATTTTCCAAAGAATTTTTCAGCGAATTTACTTCCTGTTCCTTATTAACCAAATCCTCTTCCTTCTTCGCGTTTTGACCTCCTAGTTCAGCTACCCAGTTTTGCATCTGCTGAACTTCTTCATTCAGAATTTTGTTCTCCATTTTTTCATTTTTTAAAGAATTTTTCAGTGAATTTATTTCCCGGTCTTTCTGAGCCTTCTCTTCTTTAATCTTTTCAAATTGTTGCTCTAGGTCGCAATTCTTCTCTCGTAGACCAGCTACTTCTTGCACTGATGCTTCCTGTAAATTTTTCAGATGGTCAACCTTCCCCTCTTTCTCAGCTAGGGTTTCTCGTAAGTGGTCATTCTCACTCTTGAAACATTCATTCTGTGAGGCCAACGCTCGATTGGTGGCTTCAGCTTCTTTTAATCTGAAATCGAGCCCAGTTACCCTCTCCAGAGCGCTTTCCAGGTCTCTCTCCTTCTTCACCATCATCTCTTGGGAAATATTTCTCATCTCTTTTTCGTCTTTTTCTCTCTGCATCAGCAACCAGTTTTTCTCGTCGACGCGATTTTCCAGAGACGTTATTTCCAGCATCATCTCCATGTTTATCCTTTCCAGTCTCTTTTCGGTCTCTATAGCCTGCATTGAACTTTCTTCTAAACACCTCTTGTCAGCTATTAGATGATCCCTTCCATGTTCCAAAATCTCGATTTCTCTGTCTCTTCCTTTCTTTGCCTCTTCAAAACGAATTTTCATCTCTCTTCTTTCTTCTGCGTTCCTTGCAATCAAAAGATCTTTCTCCACAATTTGATTTTGTAGAGAGTCGTTCTCCTCCTTGGTTCTGTTCAAGAGACATTCCATTTTACTTTCCTGGATTTGACTTCTTTCCAGAATCTCTTCCAGTCTCTTCTTTTCAGCGTCCGATCGCTCTCGCTGTTGTCTCATCTCCTCCAGCTCTTTCTCCTTCTCAACAGTTGTTCTTTCTTCCGTTTCCCGACGATCTTTCAGTATTGCCACTTCGGTTTTTTGTCTCTCCAGATCTTCTACCAGTCCATGAACGTATTTTCCATGTCGTGTGTGTATTCTATAAGCAGCTACCGCCAGGCCAGCCACCAAAGCCATACCCACACAAGTGATGGCAACGGCATTGGCCGGCGTCCAAAAGTTCTGTTCTTCCATTTGTCGTGGATTAACAGATTCCACATTTATAAGATATAAATCCTGTGGGCCACTCAAAGGTCCTTCAGCCAAATAGAGCCTCATCAGGTCCTCAACAATTGAGTTTAACAAACCACAGGCCACAAATGATAGTGCACAAAATACTACGTATAGTAAAGCAAACATCATGAAATGTTTGCCAAATACGTCAGCTGTCACTATCCCTAGTTTCTAAAACTGACGAGTGGCATTTTTCGATCCGAGGAAGGCTCCAGCACGGGCTTCGGAGCGCCTCGTTCCTGGCTCAGCTCCGAAGCGTGCTGCTTCTTCTTCTTCTTCTTCGTGTTTGGATGAAGAAGGATTCTTGCTCCCGGAGCCCGGAGGTTCTAACTAAAGTCCTTCCTTCGACAGGATTGTCATAGACTGCTGGTAGAAAATTAGCAACACTTTCTTTTTACCTCAACTGAAATAATTTTTTTCTAGTCCAGTCTTCTCCTCGGTTTTTCTTAGGCAAAACTCTTCTCTTTTGCCCTCAAGTTTACTGACGATAAAATTTGTATTGTGGATTAATTTTTTTGACGCCTGACTGGTCTCGAAATCTTCAGGGCTGCTCTTGTATTCCTGGGAACGTTTCAGTTCGCAGTTAGGCGAATATTTCATTGCTGGTATTTCTTTTTTATTTAGTGATCGCGTGTTTCCTTTCACCAGTCTATCAAGTTTTAACTGTAGTTAATATATATATATATATATATATATATATATATATATATATATATATATATATATATATATACATACATACATACATACATATATATATATGTATGTATGTATATATTATATATATACATATACATATATATATATATATATATATATATATATATATATATATATATATATATATATATATATATATATATATACTGTATATATGTATTGATGATAATACAGTCATTATTATTATTATTATTATTATTATTATTATTATTATTATTATTATTATGTCCTACCCAGTCTTCTCTCTCTCTCTCTCTCTCTCTCTCTCTCTCTCTTTCTCTCCGCATGTATATATACATAAGTACATACATTCATATTTACACACACAGATATGTGTGTGACATATATATATATATATATATATATATATATATATATATATATATATATTCTGTATATATAAACATTGAGCCTGAATAGTCGTTTGATATCTAATTCTATCTACCTCGGAAATAATACGAAGAGGTATTATAACTAAGTGATTCGTCACAGGCAGGCTCAAACCACCCATCAATTTTAATTATTTCCATTGTATAGCGAATTAGATGTGAAACGACATTTATTGCTTAATGTTAGTGTATATAAAATGTCACGGTGATATGATAAAAATTCAGATATATATATATATATATATATATATATATATATATATATATATATATATATATATGTGTGTGTGTGTGTGTGTGTGTGTGTGTGTGTGTGTGTGTATGTAATTCTAATAGCCACAATGCCCTCTTAACTTCTCGAATTCTTCGCGCTTTTTTCGATATGCTTGTAACTACCAAGGTCTATAGACCTTGGTAACTACGAAGCCGTGAACGCGACCTCCTTGTGATTATGGTAACGTGGGTTCTTTTCCTGCGACCGGCCTTCCCAGTCCCTTCAATTTTTTGCGTTTGGATCTCACGGAGAGAAGGGGTAGAAAAAGATCTCTCTCTCTCTCTCTCTCGGTGAGCGATATGTAATGGCACGTATTTGTTATGAAATTTTAATCCCTTTATTTTGCGCTTAAGCGAAAATTAAATTATGGTTGTGAAATTACGTTAAGTTAGGTATATTAGGGAATTGCTACTGCTTAGGGTATGGACGCAATGGTGTCTCAAATTGTTTCACAAAGTTTCCCGAGTTTCGTTAAGCACAAAAGGAGGAGGCTCGTTCCTTGAACGAACATTGTGGGAACGAATACGCGTGGGAAAACATCTGATTCGTAGTGTCTTGTTTGTCGGCGACAGAACGATGTGGAATTGGAAGAGAAAAAAAAACTCTACTTTCTTGTTAAATGCGGGTTTTAAAATGCGAAATGAATTATTTAACTTCGAATATCAGCACTGTCTTTACTTTACGTTAATATACATTAATATGCACTGGGGGGGTCGTTAAATAACTAAGCTTGGAACTGTTTTTCTTCCAACACTGGGACAGTTCTACGCATGCGCGATTTGAACACAACTGTCTCTCGCTGGCCGCATAAATGCCAGATATCGCTATACGGTTTCCTGTAAAGTAATCGTTATTTCAAAATTTATCACTAACCAAGAAATGTACATTTTCTTTGCTGTAACTATTCCGAAATAAACTCCTAGCTACTGGTCCTAGCGCACACATGCAAAATTCCCTAACTACCACTTCCTAATTCCTAAGTTTACTCGTTTACAACTCGACACTTTTGTCCTACACTCTAGAGATTCTGCGGGACGGACATTTCGCGCCTTCCTCTCTGTTTTCGCTAATATAAGAACCCTATGCGTTCCCTTGTTATGAACGCTCTTACGATACGAGAATTGCGTTTCTTTAAAGAAATAATAATACTTCCCTGATTCTTAATATTAAAACATGCACACACTCTGTTTTCCAGACGTCGGCTCCGATCGCTTCCTGTGCTTTTGAATAATGAAATGGTTATCGTGAATGAGATAATCGATTTTATATATTCCT
>NC_089783.1:18896781-18901781 GCF_040412425.1 Macrobrachium rosenbergii | reverse complement strand
GAGGAAAGTACTTGGGATTCTGCCTGCAGCTGTACATATTTAAACTCATTACATATTCATAGTAGTTTGCGTAACCTTTCTAATTTGAATAATCCGCAATCTCCCACAAGCGGAACCATTTATCCGTAAATCCCCTATTGGGAAACTTTGTAAGTAGATAGATGTTATGACACTTGAACACAAGTGTAATAAAATTATCCTTTGATATATTATCAGTCTCATGCAGGTAAAAGGTACAATAATCCTTTAGCTTCGCAAAAACTTTTAGTTTTTTCAAGATCCCTAAAAAAAATGGGTTTCAGGCTACATTTACCTCTTTACTTCCTTTTGTATATTCATTACAATTGATCTACCGTGCATCTTTATGTTCATTGATAAGTAGTATTGAAAATTTCGTTGTAATTCTCGTATTATTATCCATTTATAAATGCGTTTCCTTTAAACAAGTTCTATTTCTTACTTATACCTTGGCGTTAAAAAGAGATGTTTGCGTCAGCACTCTTTCATCTTAATGTTGCATCTCATCATGGAATAACAAATTAAAAGCTTTCACAATAATACTCTTTCGAAGAACATCATTTGGGATTTTTATTTTTAATCAAAAAAGATATTACACTTTAAAAATATAATAGATTGCATTTTAGGCGTCTATTTGAACCTAAGTAAATTAGCGTATCAGATTTATCTTTCTTTTTTCGGCACATCATAACTTTTGTAAAATTGAAATGATTTACTTATATTTTTATCTTTTTTTATATATGTAAAGTTTACATAACGAAGCTTATTTCAGATAAAAGGATCTAGGTTGATTCCATTTGTAGCTATATATGCAAAAGCTTTCTTAAATAAAAAGCAGTATTATTTCCACATAAAAATACGACCAACAAAGCCCCGTTATCCATGTGACCCTCCCACCCACCCAACAACCAACCCCCCTTACCACCCAACCATATTCCAATGTAATCCGGCTTACCAATAAATTTTTAGGAAAAGTCAAATGGGCGGACAAATGGAAGGAAGGTTTTCTGTTTTTAGGGAGAGATAACGCATGGAAGCACACCTAAGTAGTGTTGTCTCCACTGTTTCATAAATACACTGTTCAACACGTAAACAATGTGTGTATATATATATATATATATATATATATATACTCATATATATATATATATATATATATATATATATATATATATATATATATATATATATATATATATATATATATATATACTGTATATATAGGGCTAATTTTTTTACAATGACAATTTGTATATTTAATAACAGAGCTTAGATATGAAACAGTGTGCTTTATGTTATTCCATTTTTGTACGGGGGGAAAGTTACCTTCGTCAAAATGTTTAAAGGGGACATCATAGGATAACTAGAACAAAGAGTCCTTATGTAGTTCTTTAATTTGGAAAGAAGACATGGAAATGTGTTTGACAAAAGTCTGTACAATCTCGTGCATTTTCTGCTTATATTGGGTAAGTTTTGAAGAAAGACTGGGGACGTCTTAGATAGATAACTAGGAAGAATCGTTGGAGCAGAAAGGTTTTGATCCCTGTCGAGATACCGCCTCATGACGGGAGCTTGCAAGAAAGGTATGCCCTAACTTATGACTCAACCAAGGGCTCCAAACGCTCATTTTCGGTATGGAGCAGGGTGCGTGGTCGAAGGCTAGGCAGTCTAGGATTTTCGCAGGTTTCCTCTGAAATTCAATCTATTTTTTTTATTTAATGACCTGAAATACCGGTTTGTTACTCAGTTACCTGTAGTTCATCGCATAGATAAAGAAAGAATGGATTTTACATTTGATTCTTTTATTTTCACCAAAACTTCAGATTCCCTCTCTCTCTTTCTCTCCCACAACTTCTCTCTCTCTCTCTCTCTCTCTCTCTCTCTCTCTCTCTCTCTCTCTCTCAGCTATTGTTCAATGTATCACTATTTTTGTGATTTTTAATAAGGTAATACTAAATGATGAAATGGCTCAAAAAATCGTATAAAAATCAATTTATCTTTCAACTTGATCTCTGTTATCTTTATTTTTTCTTTCCATTTTTTCATCTCACTTCCTTTCTAAAGGCTTATCCAGGTTTAAATGTGATATCAGCTATTATAAAAATGATAACATTTAGCAGCGAAAATATTTAGGAAACTATAAACTAGAGTCGTCACATGGGGGGAATGCACAGAAATTAAGCAATATGTTGAATGAAGGAATCAAAACGAAAGGTCAGATTTTACCCTTTTTTGAATGGCCGAAATTAGCAGGAAAATATGAAAAGAAATTCCTTGTGAAGAAACTGCAATCAGACGCACAATACGAATTTAATTAGACCCCACTCCCAATTGTATCCTGCATCTTTGAGTTTGGAATATTTGTAAATCTGAAAAGAATTTTTATCGGTGCGTTATTTTGTTGTTAGGGGAGCGCAAATCATTTATAAATAAATGTCTCGTCTGTACAAAAGAGACATAAATAATTATGATTTTTATTCTATTTCTTTTTAGCTTGTATCAAGGCCCTTTGACTCAGTTCTCCACAGGATGAATAAACGACTTTTGCAGTTTATTCTACATTTTCAAGTTCACACTGAATACAAAAGAAGTTGACAGAGGTTTATATACAAAAACAGAAGGTGGAGGCGGGGTTACAGTTTGTTAATCTGGGCAGCATGTTCTTTAAACAAAAAAGACAGGGACAAAGGATCAAGGGATAATACTGTACAGGGTGGAGATTAACATTCCCAGTGGAAGTAGCTTCGATGAAGACGGTCTCTAGCAGATTTCTTTTTCGATGGTCGTTGACCTTGTAGATGACCGTTGACTTATCCCAGTTCATCCCATGGCTTGTCTTAAGTCAATGATCCACAATGCCATATATATATTCATATATATATTCATCACGTACCATATTTTCGTGATTCAGCTTATATATACTCGTGTATATATATATATATATATATATATATATATATATATATATATATATATATATATATATGTGTGTGTGTGTGTGTGTGTGTGTGTGTGTGTGTGTGTGTGCGCGTGTGTGTGTGTATACAACGTGTGTGTGTCTGCACGCGTAGAAGATGAGGATATTAAGGCAAAAGAAATTCAAATAATGATTCAAATGAAATCGTCTAGCTCTCTCATCAGTTTACGGAAACGATTTTGGCAAGGTTAATATTATTTTCAACAAGAGCAGAACGCCTGGAATTCATTACCCACCACCGCGTCATTTTTTATCCCCTTAAGTACAGTTAATTAGTGAGAACCAGCTATTATATGATGAAACTTTTTTTTTTTGTTTTGTTTTTGCTCATGACTACACTTGCTATCATGTACGTATTACTATTGACTTAATGATTTAAGCATTTTTACCATCGAAAACCTTCATTCATTCATATAAAAAGGTAAATAGTCGTGCATTAAATAAAAAGAACTCACAAATTATCGTTTTGCTGATGTAGTTCATAGAGATTTACTCTTGTAGATTGGTATAGCATCTATTCAGTAACACAACGGACCTTCACTTCAGAGATAATGGTTATGTTAAACTAGAAAGTAACACAAACATGATAATACCTAAGCCGTACATTATACTGATAGACTGAAAAATTCATAGCTTTGTAAAAATGACTGTAATTACATGTAGAGCACTTACAAGTTTAATGAAATGAAAAATTGAATAAAGAGGGTGGGAATAGGGCTGTTATCAAATAAATGAAATGCAAAGCATTTTAATCTTAATTTTGATACATAGTAACCCTCATGGACTGTGTGTTACGCATCTGAAAAAAAAAACACATTTAAACACCGACCATGACACTTCATTCTAGGGTATTGAACGAACAGCGTTCGACCTGTGGATGTGTTCCCATCAACTATAAACGAATCTCAGGTGGCGATTTGTGGATTTAGTTAATGCTGAATTTCAATACTTATTTCCATATACTCCTAATAGAGCAGTTTATAACTGTAAAAAAGGAAGTTCAAAGATTTGGCCGGTCGTTCGAGAATTTACCTGTAGTAAGTGGTACTCTATAACTCATCGCCATAGATGTATCATCACAGTACCCCTTACAAAGAATTATTCGTACCAATGAGAATTCATACCCCGTTTTCTATCAGGAATTATGGTATACCTCGTAGACAGTGCCATGCCTTTTGATAATGTTGGGGGCACGATAGATAAAATACATTTATTCAAAGTTTATTGTACCATCCAATATATATATATATATATATATATATATATATATATATATATATATATATATACATGTATGTATATATATAGCTATATAATTTTATATATATAATATGTATAATCACATAATTATATATATGTATATAGTTATATAATATATATATATATATATATATATATATATATATATATATATATATATATATATATATATATATATATATATATGTGTGTGTGTTTTGTGTAAAGTGTAAGATTTTATAGGTATGTTATCATAAAATAGTTTTCGCATGTATTATAATTGGATAATTATTAGTTTTCTGTAATAGAAAACTATTGAGATGTCTTTGTCTGTCCGTCCACACTTTTTCTGTCCACCCTCGGGCCTTAAAAACTACTGAGGGTAGAGGGCTGCCAATTGATGTGTTGATCACCCACCCTCCAATCATCAAACATAGCAAGTTGCAGCCCTATAGCCTCAGTAGTTTTTATACGCTGCACAGAAAACTCGATGGCGCCGAAGAAACTTCGGTGCATTTTTTATTTGTTTTCTTTAGGGATCGGTTAATTTTCATATAAAACTATTCCAGGCAAGTAAATATACACTATATATATATATAGATATATATATATATATATATATATATATATATATATATATATATATATATAATATATATATATATAATTATATATATATATATATATATATATATATATATATATATATATATATATATATATATATATATATATATATATATATAATATATATATAATATATGAT
>NC_089783.1:18884281-18894281 GCF_040412425.1 Macrobrachium rosenbergii | reverse complement strand
TATATATATATATATTCTTGTATATACATTTATATATATATATATTTTATTATATTATGTATATGTATATTATATATATATATTATATATATATATATATATATATATATATATATATATATATATATATATATATATATATATATATATATATATATATATGACTGACAACTTTAGAGCAGTTATTAAAACTTTTAAAATTCCTCACTCTCAAATATTCATAGACATTATTGTCTTTATGAATGACTGATAAAAATTATAAGTAGTGACTGTATTTCTATTCAAGATAAAAATACATTATTCCACAGCTTCAAAAACTTTTACACGTTGTGATCACTTATGCCAAGATAGTTAAAAAAAATATCTTTTTTTTAATAGTAGCTAGATAGATGATGGATTTAGAAAGTCGATTAAAATGAAAACGCATTTTATATTTTTATCTCAGATAGAAATATTTGTTTCCTAACTCACAGAACGTGGGTAAAAATAGAAATACATCAGGCTTTCAGTTTTAAGCCTACTTCGGATTGAATAACAGGAATAAGAATATGAAAAATTAGAAATTTATTGCAAAAAACAAATTTTCCTTAATAACACGTGAAATCTACACTACGAAGATTTTTATGTAAATTTCAACTAAATTCGTAGGATTTGAGCAGTTTTGTTTTCCTTGCTAATATATCGAAAGATATAAGAGTACGTTTTTTAAATCAAAATAGTATTATATACAACAAGTATTTTACTCCCACAGACGAAGAAAAAAAGCAAATATATTTTCTTAGAAGAGAGATGGCTGTTAATATTTCAAATAGAAAAATCAAACCTCAATAGACAATACATCGTAAATATTCAGGGAAAAATCCGGATTACAGACGGTGTCAGATTAAAAGAAACCTATTCACAAGGAACTAATATATATTTCTTTATTGAAAAATATAAGATATTTATCTATTCTTTACCATCATTCAGTATTCTGAATGATCATTCAGTATTCTGTCTGCTTGATGAATTTTCTCAGTTGACTGGAACGTCTGCGAATCGATATATTGTAGCCTACCCGCATCAGGTTTCCCATTTACTTAACGTTAGGTCGTTATAATGCATTTATTGGTCTTACGCACTAGTCCTCTTCATAGAGCCTCGATGGCCAAGTCGGTTAGAACAGCAGCTTCGGACTTCATAGAGGTCTGTGGCGCGGGTTCAAATCTGCAGCCCACCTGTCAGAGAGGGGGACGCTTTGCTATCCGTGTAGACACCCAGGGATTATGTATGTAATCAACAGATAGTTTGCTTAAAAGCAAATGGGTGTTACAGATTAATACACACACAAACAAAGCCACTCCAGCATCTAAAAACATAAACAGACACCTCACACTTCTCGACTGTCGACCTAACCGCACAACAACTTCTCGCTGCTGGGAGAAAGGGCGCTGGTGACTGGTACAATACGTATACATACGCTACCGGGGTCTAAGCGATGACATGCAGGGCAGCCGATCGATACTACGGTCTACCCCAAAGCCAAACCAGTCCTTCAAAAGAAGGCATCGTGCTTACCCCATACAAATGGAAAAAAAGCAGTTAAAAGAAGAATTCACTATTCTTCTTCATCACCCTATACGTAAGGGTCTTTCAGATGTTTAGTTCTGGTAGGCATTTTCTCAGCATAAGTTACAAACCATATGTTTCTATTGTTACTACTTTACATTTTGAATTGCTTGTCTCGATTTTTCAAAGCATTGTTAGCACTTCTAATACACAAGCATCACTTCATTTATTAAACTAATGGATTTTAAAGATTTTACATATTAGACTTCAAAATCAAAGTCGGTAGCCTCCCCATCCTGTAGACGTTTCATATCAAAGCAGAATAGTATTCATCAGGTGTAATTTTTAGTGTCATTTGTTTTCTATGGTATCTCATTCCTACGAAAAAAAAGGCTTGAAATTTTCCTTAATCTTAGTTGTTCTTTATGGCTGTACCGCTAATTCTGACTTATTTTCACCTAAATGAATACACCAAAATTAGTAATAGGTAAATCACATTGATTATTTATCACATATACAATATGGAAATGTAGATTCATTTAAACAGAACCCTAGTTTTATTTTCCATAGGAAACCTTACCCAATAAAATCTATTTTGTATTTTGACTATCGAGATGAACATTTTCAACACAATGTTATCGATCCCCATTCTCCATTAAAGAGCACCCTTTGTTGAACTTCAACAGAAGCGTTTATGAAAAGAACCCTTGCATTTGAAAGAGTGAATAAATACTTTTAGTTTTCTGTAAAAGAAAGCTATTGTGCTGGCTTTGTCTGTCGGTCCACAACCCTTTTTCTGTCTGCACTTTTTCTGTCCACCCTCAGATCTTAAAAACTCCTGAGGCTAGAGGGCTGCAAATTGGTATTTTGATCATCCACCCTCCAATCACCAAACATACCAAATTGCCGCCCTCTAGCCTTAGTAGTTTTTATTTTATTTAAGGTTAATGTTAGCCATAATCGTGTGTCTGGCAACGATATAGGAGAGGCCACCACCAGGCCGTGGGTAAAGTTTCATTGGCCGCGGCTCATACAGCACTATACCGAGACACCGAAAGATAGATCTATTTTCGCTGGCCTTGATTAGGCTATAAGATGTACAGAAAACTCTATTGCACTGAAGAAACTTTGGCGCATTTCTTATTTTTTTCTTTTCACACTCTCCAGATGGTGATGATAGCTCCGTTAGCACGGAAACTAGCTGAAAGCTTTTGTTACCTTCCCATAGAGCGATATTATTTTAGGAGTGATACAGGACGTATTACCCTCGGTACCTTATACAAATTGGAGGCAAGTGATGCTGATCATTCTAATTTTCAATCGCCAGTCGGGAAAAGTATCAACAAATCAACAAAACCTCGTGTATATATATATATATATATATATATATATATATATATATATATATATATATATATATAATGTATTTATTATATATATATATACACAAACAAACACACACACACACACACACACACACACACACACACACACACATATATATATATATATATATATATATATATATATATATATATATATATATATATATATATATATATATATAATGTAATACCACAGCTCTATGGCTGAGGATTAATTCGCTTTTGCGTGGAGGGGGCTTATCACATGCCCGCTCCCCAAAGACTGGGAAAAATGTGGGCAAGGGAAGGGCAACTTTATCCTCGGAGATTTACTCAGAATCTGGTGATCGATTCATTGTCCCCATTTGTTATAAAAAGTGCTTGTGCGTAGAAATACAATAACGCTTAATATATACATGCAGATGTACTGTTCAGGTTACTTCAGAAAGCTCTTGGCAAAATCCTTCTGGACTCATACCATGTGTTTTTTCACCCTGTGGTTTTATATATATATATATATATATATATATATATATATATATATATATATATATATATATATATATATATATATATATATAATATATATATATATATATATATATATATATATATATATATATATATATATATATATATATATATATATATATATATATATATATATATATATATATTTATATATTGTGTGTGTGTATGCTTAAGTCGATTTCAGATTCATAGTAATAGAGCTGAGTGAAACATACTTACCTGTATCTCATATATAAAAGTGTTTTATTCAGCCCTAAAGTGGGTCCAAAAAATAATAATTAAAATCACCTATTTCATATAAAGTCGCGTGAAATAATTTCAAACATGCATGCACGAAACACATATATATATATATATATATATATATATATATATATATATATATATATATATATATATATATATATATATATGCCTGTGGACCTTAATTCCTGTGTCGTTTACTTGTTCACTTGTTCGCAGTGTGGTCTGCAATACGTGGGATCCAGTTCCCGCTGGCTCAGACACAGAATTTTGGAACACAGAGGTCTTTCTATTAGAACTACGTTTCCCCTTTCCAAACCACCCTTTTCTGCCATTAGAGAACACTGTTTAGCACAGAACCATCCTTTCACTGACCTGGATTTTCGGGTACTGTCTATTTGTTCAAATAGATTGGACCTTTTGATTTCAGAGTCGCTGACTATTAAAAAAGTGAAGCCGGAATTGAACAACAACTCGTCTGGTATTCAACTAGCTATCGCGTAATTTCATAGAAGGTGCTCAATTAGGTCGTTAAATATTTTACTTTGTGAGTGGTAGTTTGTTTACATTTCACCTTATTTTTATTTTCATATTTTTATGTTTGTGTTCGTTTTTAATTTTTCGTTATTTTACGTCTCACCCTTTTAGTTTGTATTTACTTGTTCATTTTATATATTTAGTTAGTATTTTTGCTGAAGATTTATTATGAGAATTCATTGTATTGTAATTTTATTGATTCTCATCCTTGTCGGTTTTTTCAGCCTGATGATGAGGTTTTATACCTCGAAAGCTCGTGTAATAAAGAATGTTGTTCCTGGTCTTAGCAATATTAATTATCATTAAGCTATATATATATATATATATATATATATATATATATATATATATATATATATATATATATATACACACGTGTGTATTCATTTATTTACTGAAGAGGAGAGAGACAGACACGGAGAGAGAGAGAGAGAGAGAGAGAGAGAGAGAGAGAGAGAGACATGTGTAAATACAGAAAGCAGGTCAATGCTAATGCGTATGTATTGGGATGTTTCATGCACGAGAAATGACGTCGGCATCACGTGACAGAATGCCATGATTCATTTTGCTGAAAGCCTAAAACTTAAAACGACCTCTTGATTACATGGTGAAAATTCCGTAGAGTCGCATCTGTCACCCACATGTGATTACAATGAACGTAGTTAATTTGATATCAATTATAAAACAGATTAGTCCGTGACAACCCAGTTAATTAGGTCACCACTCAAAATTTACAAATCTTTTATAATTTAGGTTTGTTAATCAAATCTGCATAATTTTATCCAAATTTATTATGGGAATTCTGTGGCTGAGGCATAGTGGGTCAGTAAGAAATTCAGATCATTTGAATTTCACCACAGCAGGTCACTGCGGCCTCACGCATGCACAAGAAGGTGTGCGTGCTTTTTCCTTTTTAAGAAGAGTGCATTGGAAGTGCTTTGAAGATGTTTGATATAGAGTCGAGTCAGTGTTCTCATAATGGAGTATGTCAGAGCATGAAAACAGGTGTAAAAGTAAATCTAGATCAATAGTATATTCTTCCTCCATGGGCGCTTTTTGTAGAAGAATGATACGGAAAGTAAAATAAAGATATTCCAATGTAAGTGCATAGTTTGCGATGAAAAAATTGGTTTTGAGCGTACTGTATAGTATATGATGTTTCCTTATTAGGAAGTTGACCTTATTAGGAAGTTGAAGTCGATCTTCAAAAATAATATAGAGTCTGAAAGTTTTAGCAAGGTAAGACTGCTGATAAAAGTGACAAGAATAGGATAATTAGGGTAAACGGAAATCAAGAAGATGGAACAATGAGGTTGGCTTAGACGATGAAAATATAGAAGTAATTGATAGGTATATGCAATTGGGAGTGAATGTAACTGTAATGTTGGCAGAATGAGAGAAGAGATGCGTTGCAGAGTAGATGAACGAATAGTATCGCAATGCATGTGCAAGAAATCCCGGAGAGACCTGTAGTGAACAATTTCTGGAGATGGAGCGTCAATGTTAAATGCGTTAGAAAAAAAGACACTTTAAACGGTAGTTTATGTAGCATTATAATAAATCAGTAAGAGAGAGAAGGAAAAATACGTAAAATAATAATGAAAAATTTTATTTTAGTTGAGAGTATTAATTAGAATCTCGAGATAACTTGGTCATATGTTAAATAAAAGGAAGACAATAAGTTGGTGAGAATTCATAACACATGAGGTTTATGATGGAGGAGGAGAAGAAGACTTAAAAAGTGCTGGGTAGACAGTGTGAACGAGGTGTTAAAAGGAAAAGGAATTAATATCCAGGATGGGCGAGACTGTGTTTAAGATATGGATGTTTGGCGAGTGTAGGTACGTGCTACGCGTAATGATCCAGCTGTTACAGTATGAATGTGGCAGTGATCAATGTGTTATTTTTTCATAGAGCCATCTCCTTTTAGGGGAAGATCATTTCGCGTGAATTATTTTAACTTCAATATCCACCCTCTACTGTAATTTTGTAGCATGGAAATAAATAAGGATATTTCCGATATGCACCAGTCACCTTGGATTGAGAGCTCTGGAAGGAGCTGCCATTTCGTTTTCAACGAAAACTGTTATGGTGAGGTTATGCACCAGTCACCTTGGATTGAGAGCTCTGGAAGGAGCTGCCGTTTCGTTTTCAACGAAAACTGTTATGGTGAGGTTTTCAAGCATAACTTGCAGGTGCTCTTAGGGCTTAAGTCCAAATGGCGCCAGTATTCCATGGTGTTCACAAGATCCCAAATGTAGAGAATCTCTCAAGTAAATATGAAGAGTTTTCATGTAAAGAGGTCTTTGTATGAATGTTGAATGCTTTTGATTTAAGATAAAAGCTACTAGCCATCAATAACAAATATACCACTTACGAAGCTAAAAGGAAATTGTCTTCTATAAAATGTATCCTGCTTGAGGAAATAAAAGGATACGGCCATCGGTATGCCATCGAAACCGCAATTACCACCTACTGAGAAATCACTCATAAAAATCCCTTTCCATCTCAATGCATAAGTTAGATTCCCATGGGAGCCATGCTGCCGTAACCAGTAAGATTCCTTAATCAGAAAAAAAATTAGATAGTCAAAAGAGTCATTGTGCGCAGTTCCCAATTTAACATTTCTCCCATTAAGAGAAAGGGCAAAAGAACTAGCCAACTAATTTAGGAAGGGATCAGCGTTTAAATAACCTCTTATTTTCTCCCTCAGTAAATTGGCCTCCGCATAATCAGCTGAGAGTGACGTTGAAGTGGTAAAAGAATTATCCATCTTTTCAATGCCACAGAGAGAGAGAGAGAGAGAGAGAGAGAGAGAGAGAGAGAGAGAGAGAGAGGGAGAGAGAGAGAGAGAGAGAGGGTTTTGGGAAAAGACTCAATATGTGTGCAGAGAACACACATTTATTTATATTTATATATATATATATATATATATATATATATATATATATATATATATATATATATATATATATATATATATATATATATCCTTCTCTCCAGGATCTAAAGATGCAGTTGCTGGAACTAAGAGCTACTCTTGATCTTAACTGACAATGATACTTCATAACACGACGGCTGACTGGTGGGTTGACCCAGATGATGCTATTCAAGGGATATACCAAGGTTATTTCAGTCAGTATACACAAAGAAGCACACATACGCACGCATAAAGTTAATCTGATATGATATTTAAAACATGCATTCATAAACAATGTGAAATTAAATCTTTCAGTATACATGGCATGAAATCATAGTGCATTACATCTTATATATTCTAATGAAGAATTTAGAAAAGAAACGTCTCATTCATATCCCTTTCGCTCTACCCCTGCTCCTCCTAGTTCCTGAACGACAGAAAGATAAAGGCTTTCAGTTAACCTTATTGCTAACGAGCAAATCTGTAAGAACTGAAACTGAGTCTAGTGGAATTCATGCCCTGTAGTCGGAACTAAATTTGCTAAAATTATAGTTTTTCGTATACTTGACTTTTTCCCGGAGGCGCAAAGAATTTTAGTTAATATTTGGAGATTATAGAAAGTCATTAGCTTTGGATTTTCGATCTTTTTTTTATCCGATCATGTCTACCTTTATTATCCTCCATTCCACATTCATCAACATCTTAAAAGAATAGATTTAATATGATTTACAATCGTAACGGGTTTGTGTTTAGCTTTAGCTGATTCAATGGTTATTAAAAGGATGTTTGTACATGTAAAGCAGTTAATGTGTAACTTTAATATAGAATCTGATAAAAAAAATTTTCATGTATGTCTTATCAGTAATAAAAAAAAGAATACCTAGTGTTCGTAAAGGGAAGCGTTTAGTTTTCATTACCGTGTAAACTGATTTCAGAGTCAATCAAGTATGAAGGTTAAAACTTAAAAGGCACTTTGCTGTTAGCCTCATATCACATAACCACATAACCGCAGACATTTAAGAAGAGAAAATGACATGAGTCACTGAACTGGTAAATATCCACAATAATATGCATATAAATATCCAATATATATATATATATATATATATATATATATATATATATATATATATATATATATATATATATATATATATATATATATATTATATATCGAGAGGTTTTGAAAGTCTAAAACAATTAATAAATTTAACAATAATGATAAGAAAGTTATGAAAGTTTAGAGCTTTCGAACTTTTCCCTTCACATGTGGGTTCCATCTGGGGACACACCCTAGTTACGTACTGAGACCGAGCATAAATGGGCAAAGCAATATCCAAGGGCAAAGTACCTATTCATGGTAGTTTGCGTAACCCTCCTAATTTGAATAATCCCCGATCTCCCGCAAGCGGAACCGTTTATCCATGAACCCCCTACTGGGAAACCTATATAAGTGGATATATGCTATAACACTTGAAAACAAATATGATAGAAATTATCATTTGGTATGTTGTTAGCCTACTTCGTGTACAGTGTACAGTAGTCCTTTAGATGCTGAGAAACCTAGTTTTGTCTAGATCCGTCAAAATAAAGGTTTTTAAATTACATTTACCACTTTACTTCCTTTTACATTATATCGCGTTCGTGAATTACATCAAGATATATTCTGTTAGGCATCATATATTCTTTAATAGTTAGTAATATAAAATTTCATTTTATCTGTTTTATTATCATAAGTTAAAAATGTGTTTTCCTCTAAACAGGTTCTATTAGCCACTTCTACCTCGATGTTACATGAGATATGCAGTAAGTCAACACTTTTTTTCACTTGTTTGTTATTATTCATTAAGATATAAAAAAGCTTACGTGATGTAAAAAGTCATTAAAAGCCCCAGAGTAGTAAATATCAAACATGATTTATAATTTTCGTTATCAAATTAGAAATTACAATTTTAAAACTATAGACTGCAAATGAGATGTCTATTTGAACCTAATTAAATAAACATCATTAATCTATCTTTCATCTTAAGGTTTATTATGTTTTTGTATAATGTATTTTATTTACATATATATTTTAAATTCTTGGAGCTTTTCCTTCATGTGTATGAAGTTTACTTAATGAATAGTATCTCGGAGTGATGTCAAACTGAACTAATTCCTTCTGGAGTTATATATCGAAAACTTTCTTGAAAAGAAAAAAGAAAACAATATCTTTACATAAAAATACGAGCAACCAAGTCCCGTTATCCCTGTGTACCTACTACACGGCCCCCGCCCCCTTTCCACACGCCCATATTCCAAAGTAATCCGGCTTACCAATAACTTTTTAGGAACAGTCAAATGGGCAGACAAATGGAAGGAAGGTTTTCTCTTTTTAGGGAGAGATAACGCATGGAAGCACACCTAAGTAGTAGTGTTCTCACTATATCATAAATACACTATTCAGCACATAAGCCATGTATAATATATATATATATATATATATATATATATATATATATATATATATATATATATATATATATATATATATATATATATTTTTTTTATATATATATATATATATATATATATATATATATATATATATATATATATATATATATATATATATATATAGTTTGTGCATTCATATGTAGGATTAACTTCTTACAATGAAAGATAATTAGCATAATTAGTAATACTGCTTGTGCATAAAGCAGGGTTCTCTTCGATATTCCGTTTTGCGCATGGGAAATTCACCCTCGCCAATATGGTTACAGAGGATATCACAGGATAAATAGAACAAAGAGTTTTTTTGTAGTTATTTCAGTTGTAGAAAGGCATAAAAATGTTTTAGAAAAGTTTCTATAACCTG
>NC_089783.1:18869281-18879281 GCF_040412425.1 Macrobrachium rosenbergii | reverse complement strand
TGCTGCGGTCTTCAAAGAAGCCAACCCGGGCAGCACTAAGTTGTCCTCTTCAGACTTGGTTTGACCGGTTTCCCCACCAAGGAAAACCATCACCCTAAAACAGGTCCACGGAAGAAAATCATGGGCGTAGATGGCTCCAGATTGCCAAAAGAGAGCTGCTGAGCTCCTTTGGCACTAGAGCCAACCTGGCACAGTGCCACCCCTCTATCCTAAGAGGACTTGGCACCTCTATCCAGAAGAGGGTGTCAGGTTTCCTCCCCTATTTAGTTTCCTTATAACTGTAATTCCTTCTTTTCCTTTAACATTTTCTTCCTTTCATTATTCTGTTCTATTAATCATATTATTTTACACCTCATATTTTACCCTGTTTTCACTCTACTAATGCAGAGTGCAATTGACACTGGTGAGTCCTATGACTCCCCTTTGAGGCCTTTTGGGTTAAAGAATGAACCTAGCCATTTCCATGGGCTAAGGAATATAATTTTGGCATACTTAATCATCATCTCTTTACAACAATTAATAATTACTTTGTGTCCGTCATTTATTCTTTTGTTATTCTATTGTGATGAATCTCGAGTCCCAGACTCGCAAACTGTGTAAATTATGCACACTGCTATACCTCACGTAAATAGATGAGTGCCACAAGACACCTATAAGGTCAGTGCCATGTTGCCAGTATGCCTTATCAGTGACTCCCAAAGCGAGATAATCTCTTTTATTATTGTTCTTTCCTAGTAATTTAAAACCTCTTGCTTCCATAGCCAGTACTATGTATTGATACATCACTTGTACTTATAATATGTGCCCCTGGCACAAGTGTTATTAGTGCCCCAAATGGCACTAAGCCGTCACTCTCAAAATCGTGGCAACACCTAACAAACCCCAAGAATACTTTCGTTGTATTGCCTCCTCAAGGTATATTAACCGCATGAACTTGACTAAAAGTTTACTAATAAGTGCATGGAGTATTTTGAGTATAACAATATTAGCCTCACGATGGTAGGTTCAATTTTATTTGCAATTATGTAATAATCTAGCTATTTTATATTTCACTAGATGCTGCTTATTATCATTTCTTAGACAGTTAAATTATTACTGTTGCCAGCAGCGTAAATTAATTCTGTAACGTAAAGTAAAAGGCGTAAGTGACTTCTTTTGTTTATAATTGATTCTGATATTTAGCAGAAATATTATGTTTTAGACTAAGGTTGTGAAGAGAAATTATTGCCTGTTGCAGTAAGGTAACTTTAGCCATTTCAACCCGGCTAAGGGTGTAAATGTCATGAAGGCGGGGGAAGTATTAAGAATATTCCCTCCTATGCACCTTTTCCCGAACTAATTTAAAGTAAAAGGACTAAGTACTTAAATAAGATCAATTTAGTATGATTCACTGTAAGAAATTCGCCCCTAAAACCTCTCACCACTGCCTTTTTTGGGGGAAAACCCCTTTAAACCCCTTTCTTGTCTAGAGTGCTGTCGGAAATCCCTAAATTCCATGTATGGACCCGACCAGAGATAATCGTCGCCCGAGGCAGGCCAGCTGGTGGGCTGACCGCATGTGTTACGCCATTTTGAATTTGAAACCATGCTGCCTGCGGTTCCCACATGGGCAGAGTCATCACAACGCCATCTAGGAAGAGAAAGCTGTAACTTCCGAAGCTATGAAGGGCCCTGGACAGAGAAGCTAACTTTCAGAATTTCCGGCGTGGACACGGATTACAGAGCTCTGTCCCTTGCTCTATTTAACTGCCTATGTGGGACATGCGGCAGGCAGTATCCAAAGTAACTTTTGATGTGAATTAACTCTCTTGCCCCCCACCTTGCTGGCCCTCATAAGAAGAGAAGTTCAGCTCCTAGAGAAAGGTAAAGTAGCAGGGTTTAAGGTTTTTCGTCAGCCATGTTCGCTATTTTCCTCCCACTGTGTTCCTTTCTTTTCATAGTGCGATATAATTACAGTATTGATCCATTTATCACTTATAAATTCCTCTTCGGTGATAATTCTCCATCGGGGATATTCCCGAAGTAGCGTGAATTTCATATTAAACAACATTTGTAGCTTCATGAATGTATATAAATCATGGTGTGATAAAAATTTCATAATAAGAGCTGCTTGTTCCAAACGTACCAATGAGCTGTCGTGGTGGAGGTGGGTTAATGCCGAAGCTAAGTATAATTTCCCGCTCTCGACGGTTAAATAAGTACAGCAGATTCGGCATTAACTCATATATCTCTTGATGGCTCAGTGGGTAGACCGTCAACTGGAGTTGTTGGAAGGTAATTGTGTGTCGAGGGATCGAGACCCGTCAGTACCGATCCATTTATCCTTATAAATTCCCCTTATGTGATATTTCTCCATTGGGGATATTCCCGAAGCAGCGTGAATTTGATATTAAGCAACATTTGTAGCCTCATGAATATATATATATATATATATATATATATATATATATATATATATATATATATATATATATATATATATATATATATAGTCAGGGTGTAACACGAGTTTATGCATATTTCTGGAAATGAACGAAAAATTCATTCTGAACTGAAAATGTTCTATAAAGAAATGCATTTTAAGGTTTCGTTTGTTGGTGAGCAGAATTTTAAAATAACCATTCATCATTACTGCTGCTCTCGTGCATGGGAGCTTGTTAACGGAAGGTCAGAGTAACCTGGGATGTTGGGTGAGGGGATTGGGGTGGGGATGAAATGAATGAGAAAAGCAGAGTGCACGTCTGTTAATAATGATCCTTTTTCTTGCAAGTGATTAAATTTTAACGGTTAGCTTACAGAGGTACTGTAAGGTTTTACGGATCAAGTAAGTATTGTAAATTTATTTGTGGTTATTTAACTCTAACGTGCTCTGTTGCCACTTAGTCACAGAACTGTTAAATCAGGAATCATGACTATGTCTATGCCCATCACTGGTGTCTGATGAATACTTTATAGGAGAGGGAAAGATTTTAAAATACATTTTAGATCTTTGATGGGTGTGTAATGAATAGGCTTACCTTGGATAGATGGGAGATTCAAAGAGGCTTGCTATCTTTTCTTTGTTTTATTGGTGTCCAATGAATACCATTAGTGGAGTGGGAGAGGGTTTCTTTTGTTCAGTATCTAAAGAATACATTTGACAAAGATATATTTATTTATATTGGCCTTTTTGCTCCATCGTCTCCCCACACACCCCTGGCTAATCTGACAACCGTACACCATCTTACTCGCCCGAGAGTAGTGCTAATGGTAAACGGTTATTTCAAAATTCCCCCCACTGACAAACAAAGCCTTGAAGTGCATATCCTTATGGAACATTTTCTGCTCAGAATTACTTTTTCCTTCATTTCCCGAAATATTTGCATAAAATCATGTTACACCCTGTGTGTATATGTATATATATATGTATATATATATATATATATATATATATATATATATATATATATATATATATATATATATATATATATATATATATATATATATTATATATATGTATATGTATGATGTATATATTTATAATGTGTGTGTATATCCCCTTTTACACTGCATTCGTTTTTACTAATTATGAAATATCAATATTAATTAGCAAAAGCGAGATATTCACTTGTGCCAGGATAGATGAGAAATATATAATAATACCATTTGTATTACTATTGGTTTAAGTATTATATTAGAAGTAGTATGCGTAGTAATATTCTAGAAGGATGTGTTTTAAGAAAGCCGATTAAAATGAAAACGAGTTTTGAGTTTTATCGCAAATAAAAACATTTACGTTTCCTAATTTACAGAACGGTGAAAAGTATGAATATGTGGGGCTTTGAATTTTAAATCCACTTCTCACTGAATAGTAGGCATAAGAAAAATTAAATAAGAAGCATACTGTTTAAAATAAATATTCGTCAACAAGAAGTAAAACAAAACTTCCATGATTTTTGTTTCCTTCAGCTAATGCTGAAGGATTTGAGTAACTATAGGCTGTCTCTAGTAATATATCCAATTATACAAAAGTGCATTTTTCAGATAAAAATATTTTTATTTAGGAAATTTCCCTTTCAGTCAATAATAGCCCGTAATATAGCAAAAATATTTTGCTCCAGCAGATGAGCGAAAGAAGAAAATATATCCTAGGACGGAGATGGCTGTTGATTTTTCAGATAAAGAAACCAGAATTTAATAGGTAACACAGTAAACATGCTGAAAGGATCTCCGGATTGCAGACGGTGACTTAAAACTTTAAAAAATCATACGCACGAGGAACGTATTAATTTTTCCTTAATAACAAATACAAAACATATTTTCACTGTACCATGAGGGTAATACACAGTGGTCAATCAGTGCTCTGGCTTCCTGATGAATGTTCTCAGTTAAAGGGAGCATCTGTGCATTGATCTATTGTAGCTAACCCGTGTCAGGTTTCCCATTTACTTAATTAGGGTTAGGTCGATATAATGCATCCATTGTTATTCACTGTTCCGTACCCTAGCCTTTATGTCAGGGTCTTTTACAGGTTTTGGACTGGTATTTATTTTCTTTACATAAGGTATAAACAAGCAATTATGCTTTATTGATTTTATGCACACCTCGAGGCGTTTTTTACTTTCTACCTTTTGTACTTTATCTCGATAAATTTCAAGTCGTTGTAAGCACTTCTAGTACATGTACATTCATTCATTTACTAAACTACTGGATTCTCTGGCTTTCCGATGACTGACAGCTAAAGCAAACCATAACCTCTCGCAATCTATTTGGGATTACACGTATGTGAAAGTAGAATAGTTCTCGTTACAGACATTAAAATATCCATGGCCCGGGATTATCAGGGAACTAATTGGATATTGAGCCTAGTGTTTCACTCAAGCCTGATCAGCAACATAATTTTATCTTACTCGGGTGATCACTTCCGCTATTTTATTTCTTCGTTCACTGCCAGGCTAACCTGAATCTTTATCTCATAGAACTCGTGCAAATGGCCCTTTTTTGAGCTTTTGTATCCAGTCTCCTCTGAGTAAAGAAATTAATTAGTATGGCATTGTTCGGGCCTATATAGTACTTTTGAATTATAGAAAATGTTCATTTGGCGAGTGATAACTTGCTTTTCAAGCAAAGGTGGACTCTCTCTCTCTCTCTCGAGAGAGAGAGAGAGAGAGAGAGAGAGAGAGATTCTCTCTCTCTCAGCACAGTAATACCTGGTGGGACAGTCACCACACACACACAGCACACACACACACACACACACACACACACACACACACACACACATATATATATATATATATATATATATATATATATATATATATATATATATATATATATATATATATGTGTGTGTGTGTGTGTGTGTGTGTGTGTGTGTGTGTGTGTGTGTACAGAATAATGTCTATTTGTTTACACATGTTTGTATGTATGTATATTAGAAATTCCATTTCCTCCCACCGGATGAATAAACTTGCAATCGAAATAAATTGTTAAAGTGAGATGAGTGTTCCTTTTCACACGTCAAAAAAATTAATAAACGTCACAATACAAATGCAAAAACAGAAATCTGAAAATTAATTCAACAAGCTGTCAAGGGGGTGATCCCCCTTTCTATTCAGAATGCAAATGGTTAGAATTAAAAGAAAAAGTTTTTTTTTTTTTAACTATTGAGAATACAAGAGATCTATTCCAACAGTCACAATAGGCAAGAAATCCAAACCTTTCAATGAGATTTGTTTTCGATTTTTAACTTTTGTGCAAGTCACCTTAGTCAAGTCATTCCCCTTTAATACAAATCTAAAGTAAAATGTCCTTCATGAATATTTATTTTCTTCTAGTTCTAAACTGAAATGTATTCAACACATTTTCGTGTCTGTGGAACAGGATGTTTACCAATTTGGCACAATATGATTTCCCCTCTGTCATGTAAAAAATAACTTTTTTTTGTTTTCTCTATTCAAGTCGTATCCTGTCCTTGTTTTCTATGTTTGCTGTCTATTGACTCACCTGTATGAACCTTGCTACATGTTTCATATATCACATTATAAATACAAATAATATTGGCTACTAATTTTCGTAGATATTTATTACTTTTTTGCCTGTTGATATATTTCTGTGACTACAGACTACTTTTGTTTTTTTTTATGTAGATTTTAAGAAATCTCGTCTTCTTTGTGGCATCACCTTGAGATATCCATCATTCATCAAATAAGGGTTCTTTTTTATTACTATCCCCATTACGACTTACTGTTTTATTTATATGTTTTATTTCTAAGTTTACGACTTAGTTTTTAAATCTGGAGGCATGAATAAGTGGATCCGAATACCTGCCTAGTCTTTCCAATTCTTTTTTTTTAAACAGCCAGCCTATTGCATTACAAGAGTGAATTAGAGCTTAATAATTTGTCATTACAACATTTTATTGAAGGATGCTAATTGCAGAAGGACTTGAAAAAGACCAATATGAATAGAGCAAGGAGCAATAGATGTACGTTAGCACTGTAATCATCTTTCTCAAATTATGCTTAAATACAAGGTGAAATGCGTAGGAAGTTTCAAATATTAATGATAAATTGCTTGTTACAAGTGATATGTGATTTTTTCAAAAATATTTAGTTAACTTCATAATAATGTCTTTTGGTACAGGTATATCTAAATGGGCAGGTACGTAAGTTTGCCGTTTTTTGGCAGTCCGGCCATTAATGTGGAAGTGAAGGCGACAAATGAAAGTATATGAGGTAAATTAGATATAATTTGAGGGATGCTGGCTCCTCAGAAGTCTTGTCACGAGTTTTTACTTCCTGGTCGTATATAGAAGTTTATATCTCAACTATGTTTCCAAATTTTCTCTCCATTGTGAAGCCCACACCAGATTTCTCCTAGAGAACTTCCTTGAAGGGAACAGGGCTACATTCCCTGATATCTTCACAAATGCGCCGTAGCAGGAGAGAATGAAAGGTGCCAGGATATGGGGCAACCATTTAGCCAAGTTATAGTAGTTGAGGAGATACGACTAGTTAGAGTGTGTAGCGTATTTCCTGTCTAGTCAATCGGCATATTGTCAATCAAATGTGATGTTATCCTGATGGACACTGACCACCTCGGTGAGTTTATCGACACGCTTTTTAATGCAACAGGAACAGTAGAGTTCTTGTAGGTCCATTTTAATTTTGTTTGCCCCCAAAGTTTCATATTATCCTCCTGCTGTAAGATATATGTGGAATTCTTGTCAAACCATTGAATGAGGATCCTACTAAGGAACACATTATTTTTTATATTGGCATTAGAGATGGTATCTGCCAGTGGGTTAAGAATACCCACTCCTTCGCTAGATTGTAAGACGCGGAACCAATCGAGCTGATAATTGGCCTGGCAGGAAAGTTTTTTTGTGGGTTTTTATTGTACCATACTTATACGGTAGTAATGGAGAGGTCACACACAACTTTTCCATAAGGCCTTTGTTTCCTTTTAATAGGCTTTTCACTTCCCTATTAAAATCACTATTCACATTGTCTAACGGATTTTTATTTATTCAAAATTATAAAAAAAAGTTTGTATGCATGTATGTTGTGCGCTATAGAAATCCGAACCGCTTGACCGATATAGACAAAATTTGGCACGTGGCCATTATTTGACCCAACTTAGATAATAGAGTAAGTTTCAAACCCGTACCCCCATCCCCAACCCCCTCCCCTCTTCCTTTTGTAACTTATGTTGTAAACAAACTCTACGGGTTTATCACACATCATTTCATCCACCCGATACCACAGAATTAAATTATATTATTGAAAATGCTTTTCTTTCCTTTGATTAATGGTTCTGTATCAAGGCTTGTGTTTAGGTTTAGTGGGGGTGTATGCTTAAGTTTAGTGCGGTTGTGTTTAGGTTTAGCAGGGGATGTGTTTAGGTTTACTGGGGGGTGTGTTTAGGTTTAGTGGGTGGTAAATGGGACAGTCACTGCAGTAATATCTGAATAACATGGACAGTCCCCACAGTAATACCGAGGTAAAAGGGACAGTCAGCACAGTAATACCTGCGGGACAGTCACCACTGTAACGTTGGGATAAAATGGACAGTCACCACAGTAATACCTGGATAAAATGGACAGTCACCACAGTAATTCCTGGGTAAAAGGGACAGTCAGCACAGCAATCCCAGGATAAAAGGGACAGAACACAGCAATACCATCTGGATACAAGGGACAGTCAACACAGAAATACCTGGATAAAAGGAACAGTCACCACTGTAATATCTGGATAAAATGGACAGTTGCCACAGTAATGCCTAGATAAAAGGAGCAGTCAGCATGGCAATACCTGGATAAAAGGAACAGACGGTACAGTAATGCCTGGATAAATGGAACAGTCAACACAGTAATATTTGTTGCACAGCCACCACAGTAATGTCTGGATGAAGTGGACAGTCAACACAGTAATACCTGTATAAAAGGGAGAGTCACCACAGTAATATCTAGGTAAAAGGGACAGCCAGCAGAGTAATACCTGGATAAAAGAGATAGTCAGTACAGTAATACCTGGATAAATGGGACAGTCACCACAGCAATGCCTAGATAAAAGGGACAGTCAGTACAGTAATACCTAGATAAATGGGACACACACAAACACAGACAGAGATTTATATACTGTATATATATATATATATATATATATATATATATATATATATATATATATATATATATATGTGTGTGTGTGTGTGTGTGTGTGTGTGTGTATGTATATATACCATATATGTATATGTATATAGGTATATTAATGCATATATACATATATGTATATATATATGTGTATGTATATATACGTATGTATATATATATATATATATATATATATATATATATATATATATATATATATATATATATATTGTGTGTGTGTTTGAGTGTGTATGTGTATCTGTCTGATGTAAACACACATTAAATCCTTGATTAAAAACCATATCTCGCTATATGAAGGCAATGGCAAGAATTTTAAAAATCACACGTTATGTAGAGGACTTAACAAGTCCTTTTTAACTAAAGAGGGAGAGTGTGGTGTTATTGTAACTGAATATTTAAATCTTCTTTTCGAACTTTTTTCTGAAAAAGCACGATAAATGATAATCCTCCAGTTTTTTTATGAATAAAAGAGAGAATCTTTAGACTACATGTTAGCCTGTTCGGTTAAAATTGTTATACAAACGTTTTGAATGCGGATTGCAAGCATCAGCTTGTATTCATGCATATAACTATTCTGTGAGCGTTTGAGCTTGTGTGTCCTGACTCCTGAAACCTCAGCCTAGTTTAATTGCTGAGTTTATCACCACTGAATTTTACTTCTACAGTATATGACCCTCCTTAATGTTTTAATTGTTTAATACCTGTCAAAATGGCCAAAATTTGGAGCTGATAATAATATTATTAACTAAAATCACAGATATGTTTATTTTATTGGTCACAGTACGTTTCCCTTTCATTGTTGATGATTTCGCGAGCTAATATTTAAATGAAATATATCCTAACGTACGTTAGTCGTCTTTTCCTATGACAAGAGAATTAAATCTATTTTTCAATAGTTTCTCTCTTTTACATTTGAATTTCTAATTCCTACTAATCAATTAGATCTTTCTGTTACCTATCTGAATTTACACTTGGATCCAAATGATTTTATCCTGGCAGGAAACAGAAAAATAAAAGAATTTTGCAGAATAGTCATTTTTGCTGCTCATTTCTGCCTCCTTTATCATCAGTTCCTAGTCTTGCAATAGGAACCTAACCCATGTTGGATATAGCACTCATAGAGATGGGCAATACACTTTATTTGTGTGTGTATATATATATATATATATATATATATATATATATATATATATATATATATATATATATATATAATATAAATTATATATATATATATATATATATATATATATATATATGTGTGTGTGTGATTTCTTTTGTATTCACAAATATAAAGCCACAGATATGCTTTAATATCTGATTCACTATTCCTTTGGA
>NC_089783.1:18859281-18864281 GCF_040412425.1 Macrobrachium rosenbergii | reverse complement strand
CTGAAAAATTCAAGACAAACAATACTCTTTCATGTGAAGTCGTGTGAGCTTGCGTTGTATCGAAGCCCACACACGTAAGCGCAAATACACCCAAAAACGTAGATTCATGGATGCGCGCGCACACACCCACACAGACACATTATTATAAATTATATATATATATATATATATATATATATATATATATATATATATATATATATATATATGTGTGTGTGTGTGTATATATATATATGTGTGTGTGTGTGTGTGTGTTGTGTGTATGTATGTATATATATATATATATATATATATATATATATATATATATATATATATATATATATATATATATATATAAATAAATATAAATATATATATATATATATATATATATATATATATATATGTGTGTGTGTATATATATAATATATATACTATATATATAGATATATTATATATATTTATGGCCTTTATATAGATAAAGGCCATTAATACTACTTCAAATAAAATTTACCTAACATTGAGAATAATTTTTACATCAAAGGAATTATAAAATAAGTATGTATGACCTCACAGGAATCGAACGTACGTCTTTTGGCTTTGATAAAAACTAAGTAAAAAAAAAAAATCCACAGAGGTTTCTTCAGAGCAATCGAGCTTTCTGTACCGCCGCTACAGAGCATAATTAAGGCCACCGAAAATAGATCTATCTCCCGGTGGTCTTGGTATATTTGTGTATGAGGCGCGGCCCATGAAACGTTAACCACTGCCTGGTGGTGGCATATCCTATATCGTTGCCAGAAGCACGATTAAGGCTAACTTTAACCTTAAATAAAATAATAACTACCAAGGCTAGAGGGCTACAATTTGGTATGTTTGATGATTGGATAGTGGATGATCAAAATACCAATTTGCAGCCCACTAGCAAAGTAATTTTTAAGATCTGAGGGCGGACAGAATAAAGTGCGGATGGACAGACAAAGTTTTCTTTTACAATAGTTTTCTTGTACAGAAAACTAAAGCAACAAAAGACTTACCTACTAAGCTATCAGGAGAGAGATAAGTTGATTTCGAGTCTGTGGTACATATTACTATCGAATTCTGGCTTTGTTCTTAACAGTCCAAATGAACCATATCCACCACGATAAAGAATAGCTATGTTAGCAACGCGTCATTATTTTGAGATATCGCTCTCGCTAATTCACACACAACTTATTTTATTTTTTATATGGAGGCCACATCAGCCAGAAACGACAGTGTAGAACCCTTCCATGAAAATGAGAGAACCCTCAGGCCTAGCAAGGAGCCCAGGTGCCTAACAAGATTTAGTTAATCAACTTCACCTCATGCTATTAGGCCTGTACAGTACAGAATTTGCTTAATGTCTTAGGAAAGGCGTTAGCAAATACTGAAGTCCTCTATTACTTGTAACAGTGATTAACCAATTTTTGTAGTGAAAAGAACGGTAAATCTTCTTAATGTTGGCTTTCCGTGTAAAAAATTTATATTTCAGAACGAAACATAAAGACATAAAATTAGGTGCTAACTACAAATATATATATATATATATATATATATATATATATATATATATATATATATAATATATATATATATATATATATATATATATATATATATATATATATATATATATATATATATATATATATATATATATATATATATATATATAATATATATATATGTATATATATATGTGTGTGTGTGTATGTACACTCCTCATCATCTTCATCATATCTTAAAACGCCATCCTACGCACAGGGTTTCTGAAATACCAACACTCATGTGTTTCTTATGCCGTTACAAATTTCACCACTCGTCTCCGCCTCTTGTGTCTTAATTCTCATACCAAGTGTGTATGTATTTTTATCCCTGAAAATTTTGTAATTTTTCTTTTGTTAATTACTTTTATTTCAGACTATAAATGCCATGAGTATCTCAGCTTTCACAATGGGTATACTTTCATTTATTGCTATTGCAAAACTTTTCTCAGTTAATCTTTATTGTTTAGTTTGTTCATATTGACGAAGATATTTGTTATGATTATATTCAACTCTTCAGTAGTGATATCACTAATTTAACAGATAAACATTCTTTAATTATACAGTACAGTATAATTACAATGGCAGCATGTTAAACAACACTTAGCGAGACAGAAGTTATGTCTTAGGCTGCACACACTCACAAACAGGTACAATACAAGTCAAAGACATATGCAGTTTGTGATATACATACTGTTCACTGCAGTACAATAACATACAAAATTTAACCTGTAACGTAAGGGTACTTCCATTTACAGCAATACATGTCATAAACGGACGTCAGCAACTAACTGCACATATGCATATCACAAAAGGGTCAAAACGAAGTCAACGACCGTAATCGGTGAATGGATTTCAGCAAGTAATGGATAACCGCACAGAGCAAGGTTAGAACAACAAATACGTCTTTGGCTTGTATTATACCTGCTTGTGAGTGTGTGCAGTAGATTGTCGATGCGTTTTTGACATGTTTCATAGTAGTGTAGACGCAGCCTGAGACATTAACATGTTGTCATTGTAATTATGACTGCCTATACTTACCGTGAGACACCTGGGAGTCAGCAGTTACATTAATTATATCTTTACGTTTCATACCGAAATATAAATTTTGTACATAGAAAGTTAACATTAACAAGATTTACTGTCATTTTCACTTCAAGAACAGTTAGATGATTGTTTTTTTCAGTCACTGAAGGACTTCAAAAATTTTGCCAATTGCTTTCCAAAGAAAATAAGTAAATTCTGCACTGTACGGGTCTAATAGCATGAGGTGAGGTTGAATAACTAATTCTTGTGAGATACCTGGTCCCCTTGCTAGTCTTGAGTGCTCTCTCATTTTCATGGAAGAGTTCTACACTGTCGTTTCTGGCTGATGTGACCTCCATATAAAAAAATAAAGTAAGTTGGGTGTGAATTAGTGAGAGCGATATCTCAAAATAATGACCCGTTGCTAACATAGCTCTTCTTGATCACGGCAGATATGGTTCATTTAGAATTTTAAGAACAAAGCCAGAACTCGATAGTCATATGTACCACAGACTCGAAATCAACTTATATCTCTCTTGATAGCTTAGTAGGTAAGTTTTTTTGTCATTTTTGTATCGAAACCAAAAGACGTACGTTCGAATCCTGTTGGCTCATACGTACTTATTATACAATTCATTTGATGTAAAAATTATTCTCAAAGTTAAGTAAATTTTGTTTCAAGTAGTATTTATGGCCTTGATATATATATATATATATATATATATATATATATATATATATATATATATATATATATATATATATATTATATATACATATATAATATATATATACTGTATATGTATTGTTTATATTTATATATATATATATATATATATATATATATATATATATATATAATATATATATATATATATATATATATATATATATATATATATATATATATATATATATATATATATATATATATATATATATATATATATATTCCTACATATATATATATATATATATATATATATATATATATATATATATATATATATATATATATATATATATATATATATATATATATATATATATATATATATATATATATATATATATATATATGTATAACTATAAATATTTTTGACAAGAAAATATAAATTATTCAAATCACTGACATACTTTTCCTCCGGACGGTATGGTGTATTTCATCATTTCAGTAATTCAGCGATTATGGATGCACTGGAAAAAAATTAAGAGAACAAAGGTAGTTAATAAGGCACAAACACTGGAATCTGGTTTTGAAAAGAACATTTATTGTTGGCATGGCTGAATCAATTTCATGAAAGCTTTTTTAAATTCAATACCCGATGACAAACGGTTTCATCATCGTGATTAGGAAAATAACTAGAGAATGTATTAGTAATTTACCGGCAAATATCTTTTAAGGTATTCCCACATAATGCAAAATTATATGAATATATTTTGCTCTGCAAAAAAAACGGTTTGGTAAAGTTATGGAAATATTCTCGTATAAATTAATTCTTGACATAAAACCCACCAGTATTCACAATTCATTGATAAGGTATGAAAGATGATCGTAAATTTATGGAAATACATATTCATTTATGTTGCGTTATCTATCTGACATATTGTATTCATTTATTCTAGATCATCATCCTTTAGTTATATACCGAACTGTCTGCTATTCAGTGTTTATTAAGAAAGAACCTAATTTTAAATCAAATGAACGGAAAATAATGTATCTCTGCTTCCAGTGCAAAATAACACAAACATATTTCAGAATTTCTCTAAAATCAAATCATCCCGAAGTGCTGTCTTTAAGCGGCTTAGTGATTACCTCTGTTTCTAATGACCAACGAGGTCAAAGAAACCATATCAAACTAATAACCAATTTATCCCTATTTTGGGAAAGAATAATAAGTTTTCGATAAATCAGTGATTAGAAAAAAGCAATTCATTGCAAGGATGAAGAATTAGGGATGAAAAATATACTTTAAATTGTTTCAGTGGCTGTTATCATCTTAAATGCTGTTCAGTGATTTATAAGATAAATTGCCTCAACAACTGTGATTCCTGACTATGGAGACAATATATGAAGAACAGACAAAGCAATAAATAATTTATGCAAAATATATTATGCTTATAATGTACCAAGTTTAAAGAGCATAAAATAATAATCTAAAGAAAAAAAAAAAGCATTATTCTTCTTGAAATTCAGAGAAGAAACTTGTACCAGAACTCAGTAACTGTCTGAATTCATACCTATGGAAGAAGACTTTGCGATAATGAATAAAATAATGATGCAATGAACTATGATACAAGGTTTCTAGTTTGACAGTTTCTCATCATCGCTTAGACATTAATTCCCATAATGTGGTGAAGTGAGTGGTGGGATGTAATTTAATTTCTGAATTTTTTTGCTTGTACATACACTATTACATCAAAACT
>NC_089783.1:18721781-18854281 GCF_040412425.1 Macrobrachium rosenbergii | reverse complement strand
GGAGGTGCGCTGCCCCAAATGGCTTTTCATGTTATGCAGTTAATTCTTTTTTTTTCTTATAAAAGTTATACATTAAAAGTGATTTACCTTCCTTGTATTTTCTTTAAGAAAATCTGTAATTTGTGTTTCCTTTCACTGCATTCATATTCATAACAGTTATTGAGTTTGAATAAATTTGTACTACATATAAAATCAGCAAAATATGGTGATTTCTTCAAAGCACAGAAGTCAGATTCTCGACTATGTTTTTTCCATTGGTTTCTTTTATTAAACATGAAAGATCCTTATTATGTGTCAGTAAACCGTGTAGATTTTGCGAAGTTCGCAGGAGTACACAGACACACACACACACACATATATATATATATATATATATATATATATATATATATATATATATATATATATATATATTTGTTATGTATATATATATATATAATATATCTATCTATCTATCTATCTAACTATCTATCTAGATATATATATACATACATACATACATACATATATATATATATATATATATATATATATATATATATATATACATGTCTGTATATATATATATATATATATATATATATTTTATATATCTATATATGTATATGTATATATATGTATATATATTTGTATATATATACATATATATGAATGAATGAATGAATGAGAGCTTATGAACGTTCAGTGTTTCCGTCTTGTGTTCATGGTAATCAGATAGATTTTTGGGAAGAAATATTTGAGACACTAGGAGTGGACAGACTGTGTAAATGAGGGCTTTTTGAATATGGAAATAAGTTTAGAATTAACTGTGGGGTCTCTGATAATGACGGTTGATCCAGCGTTACTTAATAACAGTAGAGAAAACGTATAAACCTGATGAAGCTGATGAGTTTGAAAGGGGTGGAAGGAGGAGAATAACAGAGGTGAATGAGAACGAGACAATGAGGGTAAAGTAATGAGATTAATCTAGGTTGCTGAAGAAATGAGGTGTTGGTCTTGCCAAGATTAGTGTGAGTTAGCGCGTGAAATGGTAAAATGAAAAAGCACGTGAACTGTTAGACAGGTGATGAACGATTTGGAACTGAAGGATAATTTCTTAGGCGCAAACTACTATCAGTTTTCTCTTTCTGCTTGAAGTCTGAATGTTCATCATCTGGTTGTTAATGTAGGCTACAGTGGTTTCTCCAAGTGCTTGTTGAGTAAATTGAGATGAAAGAGTAATGTACAGAGAGATACGAGAAGGATGATTTTATGGTGGTAATGTGTTATAGAATTAGTAAGTTTTTGCCAAAATGACGAAAAGATACCCAAAATGTGCCGTGTTGATGGCGATGAAGAGATCAACGAATAAAAGGCCCTATACAAAATAAGAGCGAAGGGGTAAAGGAAAGACAGTAGTGAGATACAGATAGTAAGAAAAGTTAATGGACTCGTTGTTTAAGAGCTTCAGAAGGAGTAGATGCTCTGAAATGCTCTTGTATTAAAACTTTTCTGAAACTGTAATAAAAGAGTAAATATTACAGTAACATCATAACTGATTTCGTGCTCTAACCCCTTATTAAGATTTTAAAAAAAAAGTAAATTACAATACGAAAATTTCTTAAATTTTCCATGACAAAATCTCGATTGTGGAAGAAAGAAATTTTCAGTGCAGTAAGTTTCTGGAGAGAGAGAGAGAGAGAGAGAGAGAGAGAGAGAGAGAGAGAGAGAGAGAGTTCTTATGCGTCAACGATGTATTTTCACTCAATTTCAAAGTTATAAAACCTGAATTAAATCTTAAATCCAAGATAAAAAAAACTTATTCACCCCTATATAGAGAAAATTTTCGCCCATTTGACACTGAAGGAGTGACTGCTTCATATACCCTTAATAAGAACGGGTTATAAACGATAATGATTTTTCCTTGGTGACAATTTTCATTAAATCACACTCAGAACTAAACTTTTTGTAAAAAAGCTAAACAAAATTTTTTTTGAAATATGGGTCACACTTTCAACCTTCTTCTTTGTATGAGAGTGTCTGTGTTTTTCTCTGGGTCTTTACCTTTAGGTTCCTCTTGGGATTACAGCGTTACATGAAAGAGAAAAAGGAGAAGTAGCATTCATTTCGTGTAACACACTTTGCCAAACAAAGGCCTCTTTTGTTGGAGGCCTTCTATACACAGAATGGGACCCCGAAGCCACCCTAACTCTTTGTAATAACCAACTGTAGGTCAATATAGAGCAATTGTACTCTTTTCTATAAGCTCCACAAGACTGCTTTCATTCCTCTCGCGGCATATTTTTACTCGTAATTCATATGTAAAATTAACATTAAAGAAAATCTCTGTGGCTCTTTATTTCAGAAACAGAGAACAAAGAATAAAAAGAGACTAGACATCCTGCTGATAGCATTGAAACTCTTCTTTGATGTTTGGTTTAAAAAGAGGCCGTTCTTTGTGACAGATATCTATATAAAAACCTTTGAACTATTGAATTTATGTGCAGGGGCATTCGAGAATGGCTTAACAAAATATTGCAACCTACCCTCTTCAGAGGGAGAACAGCTAGGCCGAAGGGGGGGGGGCCCCTTACCTGATTGTTCATTGCGTTTCGTCGAAAGAGGCGCCTGTTATTTGTGTGACTGCTTGGCTCTAGACAGAGTGGAGAAGCGCACTCTCATACAAAGAAGGCTGAAAGTGTGACCCATATTTCAAAGTGTTTTTAGCGTTTTTACAAAAAGTTTAGTACCGAGTGTGATTTAATGAAAATTGTCACCAAGGAAAAATCATTATCCTTTATAAATCATTCCTAATAAGGAAATATGAAGCAGTCATTCCTTCAGTGTCAAATGTGCGAAAATTTTCGGCATATAGGTACCAATAAGTTTTTTTTTTTTTATTTAAGATTTAATTCAGGTTTCTATAACGTTGAAACTGCTTGAAAATACACCGTTGGGTCATTCAGAATTCATAAGGCAATAGTTGTGCGAGCCGCAAAGTAGTCCTGGCTTCACAACAGATCAAGGAAGGGGATCAGCTCTGGCCATCTGTGTTTCTCCACAGGTGCAAAATGACAGATGCATAGATGTAAAACATTTGAATATAAAATACATATACATAACCGAATAGCTGGCATAATAATGTACAGGATGATAACAATACATGAAAGGTGGCGATAACAGTGTTGCAGATATTTACATAAAACATTATCATGAGAATCTGTGTTTCTCTCAGCCGCATGGCGACCGCAGGGTTGTTCTCGTGCGGAGAAAGTTGATTCGTCAGGTAGGCTACACACTACTACTAATATTAAGAGAGACTTAATTTCTTCATCAGTGTATTACTATCAGTACACGTACTTTTCACATCTTCATAATATTTCACTGGAGAACCTAACCATGGTTCCCTGATTATTAGGCTGCTGTAGTTATCAGATAGACTTATTGCATTGTCACAAGGCACAAAAATAAGAAAACTCGTCGATATATACTGTATACACACACACACACACACACACACATATATATATATATATATATATATATATATATATATATATATATTTATATATATATATATATATTTATATATATATATATATATATTACTTATATTTATATTTATATTTGTATTTTTATGGGCTTAAACACAAATCCAAAAAGGAAAAAAACTATACAGATCAGCAAAAAAAATACCGTCATCATGGTTTAGTGTATAAGCAGATAAACATCAAATTATTACACCGAAAGGGAAAATATGTTCAGTCTTAATATACAGTATATCCTATCATATTTTACTACAGAACGGAGCAATGAGCAACGACTCTGTCTTCCGCATGCCCACGCATTATATGCTGGGGCGCTTCCATTGATGATTTTCCATTGATAATCAAGTGATCAGTAAAATACGCCTTCCGGAAATTACATTCTCCGATGGTCCAACGATGAAATATCCATATGCACTTCTTTAATACTGAAGTATCAATTTTGCCCGGAGAAAGAGTTCCCGTCTCTCTTACTCAGAGTGAAGCTTTATTTTAAGGCTAAAAGATTGTATATTGGAAGTCTCCGGATTCTTTGGTGGCACAAGTGTAAATATGGAAGCTGTGATGACGGTATTTTATGCAGGTCTTCATAGTGTTTTATTTGTTACAGTTATGTATATTTAATATATTTATGGATATAGGAAAGAAAATTGAATATCCTGGCTGTATTAGACAACGGATTAAAAGCGTCAAAAAGACATTTTATGATGACGAAAAAGAAACTTATGACATGAAAAACGTGCTTTTACTACTATGTAATAATAATTCACAGAGATTCCCCACCTACTCAAAAATTTTCTAGTTAATGTAGCATTAAAGAACTATACAACCATGAAACATGTACTTATAAAGAACTCGCCCGACAGTACTAAAGGATGTGTATACTAGATTCCATTTAAGTCTTGTGATAACTTTATATTGGTCAAAGTGGAAAAACATTGTGTAAGAAATGCGCAAGAGAGCAGTGGAATTTGTTTACATGTTAGTGAAAACAATTATACAATCAGCTGGGCAGGGCCACAAAAGATAGTTTATGATAATGATGCATTGAGTCTAGTTTTTTGAAAGGAGTTTTTCTGTGAGAACATGAATATCACTCAAGGCATGCACAAGCTGATTCATTAATATCAAAACAAATATTCGAGAAGTGGAAATATTAAGGAAAGCAACTGAGAGATAGATAAAAGGGGAAAGGGAAGCAAGGTTCCTGCAAAATAATCGGATTTGTAAAAATTAACCTGTCACCCATGAGGGTAGAAATCTGCATACATACACCTGTCATGTGCAAATACCGTATGCATATTCGCATGCACTGTATTGCTAGTATATAAATTATGAATTTCTGCTGTTTCTTATAGTCCTCTAAAGATGCCATAGCAATAAAGCCAACACTGGTCAGGAATTACAACCGTTTTTTAATTTTTCCTTGTGGTGTTATACATACATACATACACACAGATATTATATATATATATATATATATATATATATATATATATATATATATATATATATATATATATATATATATATATATATATATGTGTGTGTGTGTGTGTGTGTATGCGTTTTTTTTTTTAGGGCAGAGTTTCTCTCTTTCACCATTTTTGTTGTAGGCGATCGCATTTGTGGCATTGACTGCTTTGATACAGACTTTTTCATATTTCCTTACTTCTGTTTTAAATAATTCTTCAAAGTTCTGGATAAGTACGCAGTCGTGGTGTGTTTTCCATTTATTACTATGGTCCGTTTTGTCTGTATCTCAGGCTTTTTAAAAAAGAGCTAATACAGAGAGGCATCCTCCGGTCTATTTATACTGGCAGGATAGGATTAGGGGGTCGCTATATATTTTGTTTACAATGTTTGGTTTACAATTTAGAATGGGGTGGTTAGTTGTTTACATAATATTTACATAATAAGTTATTACATGGTGAAACTACATTACTGTATTGGTTCTACATTCTATTTCTAAATCTTATATTCCTAATAAAATCATTGATTTCTTCTTGTGTGGTGTTCTTGCGTAGCTCCACTCGGCGGTGGTTACCTTAACCTTGGGTTCTGTTTCTCTGGCGGGCCGACGGCCAAGATCTGTCGCCTTCCGTCTGGGTATTTAAACTTGGTTTGCTTGTGGCTATAAAAACTGCTTCTGGTATTGTTATGAGCCGATATAAATTGCATCTGTATTTTATTTTAATGTTGTTTATTAAATCTTTCAACGGTGGTTTCTTGTCGTGTTTATCCGTGTAGTGTTGGAAGATGGTTCCTGTGTTTCTGTGCGCAAGTAATCGTCGTCTGAGAGTCGTAGATGTCCTGCCAGTGTGGTTTTCTCTGGAAGGATTGCATTCCTCCTCGGGGCAAGTGAATTCATAAACTACATTGGTAGTCATCTCCTTTGGTGTGGGTGCGCAAGTGCTCTTTTTCATTACAAGAGATGCAAGCAAGTTGGGTCTGCAATACACCTGTAATCCGAGCCCGAGAAGAACCCTAAAAGGGTTCAGAGGTCTGGTTAAACAACTCAGTCATAACTAACTAACTAATACACCTGTATGTTTGTCGGTTCAGGGGGCTCGTTGTTATATTAGTTGTTAAAGTTGGTTTGGTAGTGTATTGTTATCTGTTGTCCTGTTGTCTCGTCGTGTTGGTATGTGGTGTTGTCTTGCTTGTAGTATTTGTCAAAAAGCTTGCGTATTTCTGATTGTATCCTCTTGTCTTCAAATCCGTTGTGAGTGAGTAGTTGTTGTATTCCGTCTAATTCCAGGTGTGTCGTCTTCCACGTGGTGCAGTGGGTAAAGGCCTGTTGTACATACGAACGGATTACAGACAATTTATAGGCCTCCGGGCATTCACCTTTCCCGTTCATGCGGCGTCCAGTGTTAGTAGCCTTTATGTATATCTGTGTGTTATATTTGTTTCGTTGTTTACTAGTACATCTAAAAATGTAAGTTTTTGGTCTTTGCTGTGTTCTATGGTGTGAAGTTTAGTACATATTTTTCTTTGAAGACGTCTTTTAAAGTCTGAATATCTTGTCTAGTGTTTGTTGCAATGAAAATGTCGTCGATGTATCTTGGATAGATTTCTGGTTTCTCGTGATCGTTGAAAACAGTGCCCTCTAAATTGCCCATGTATGTGTTCGCCATGAGAACTAACAATGGGGAACCCATGGCTACACCATCAACTTGGCGGTATAATTCTCCTTTGTGGGAGTGAACTGGTGCTTCTGTTGTGCAAGCTTCAAGCATGCTTTCTATGGTCTTTTTTCCACCATACCAATACAGAACCTCATCCAGCGCTGTATACATCCGTATATCACCAATTCTGTCCATTCGGAAGACATGGCATTTTCCCCTATGGAAACCGTTCAAGAATTCCCAAACTTTCTGGTGTGTAAACATTAATCATCATTTCTCTCTCGGGAATTTCAAGAATTACGACGTCTACTAAGTGGTTGGACAGCCCGAAAATATTTCATAAACTTTGGGAGTGGACGATGGTACTCTTTTTTTTTTTTTTTGTCAAGTTTTGCGACAGTTGCCCACATATATAATTGAAGCTTCATTTTTATTAATGTTATATATATATATATATATATATATATATATATATATATATATATATATATATATATATATATATACATACATACATACATATACTGTATAGGTATTGTATATACACATACATACATACATACATACATATGAAATTTTTATCACACCGTGATTTATATACAATCATGAAGCTACAAATGTCGCTTAATATCGAATTCACGCTACCTCGGGATATCTCCGTTGGAGAATTGTCGCCGAAGGGGAATTTATATAAGTGTTATATATGGGTAACGTCTACTGGAGTCGCTGAATAGGTTTTCGTGTCACGGGTTCGTGTCCCAACGATACCAATTCATTTATCACTTATATAAATTCCCCTTCGGCGACAATTCTCCAACGGAGATATCCCGAGGTAGCGTGAATTCGATATTAAGCGACATTTGTAGCTTCATGATTATACATACATATATATATATATATATATATATATATATATATATATATATATATATGTATATATATATAAATATTATCAGATAAACTTAAGACACTAAGAAGACAACATTTCGATGTATATTGGCCACTTTTAACAGGTCCAAAGATTTCGGAGGTTTTTCATGATTCATGAAGCGTGGGAAGATCATTTTATATATATACATATATATGCTGCATATATATATATATATATATATATATATATTGTCACGAAGTGTGCCAAGTACCTGGTTATTACACAGCTAGTCACAAAATCAAAAAATTTACCTCACTTCAGCCAGGTACCTGCACCCTCATAACAATAAAATTACGACTGAGCACGCTAAAGGTAACAGTCATCCCTTAAAACTTACTTATCACTTGAAAAATCAAACTAAGTTTATCAAGATATGTGTGAGGTATTAAATATACTAGAGGAAAAGGGCATCACTCCATCAAACAACTACAATTGTTTCCCTGGTCTTAATCCACTTCAGTAAAACTAAAGGGAACAAAACATATTTATCACTTTGCCTTATGCACACACAAATACCCCTATTCACTGGTGGTCAATAAATGAAACACTGTGTATAAGAACTTTAAATACAAAAATTTATTTTTAACTTCAAAATTTATAATTAGAATTCACAGTCTGAAAAATTTACCATTACTTGAAAACAACACAAGATTTAATTAATTCTTAAACAAGATTAATTCACAAGCTTTAATTTATCAAGAAATTAACTAAGCAAAATTTAAACTCTTAAGAATTACTCAAAGATTTGAAAAGGAAATCTTAACAAATGAAAATCAAATCAAGTATGCAGTGTTAAAGTATCAAAAACATGTAAAATGTTAAGTAAATAAATGTTAAATCACCAACACAAAAGTTTGGGTAAAACTATGAAATTGCAAACACAAGAACACACACAAAAATGCACAAAACAAGAACACACACAAAAAAATGCACAAAAGATTTATCAACAATAATTTCACTAAGGCAAAATCTCCCTAACATTTCTTATTTTACCATGGTAATAATAAGTAAAACTCCACTTTACCTTATACAAGCTTGTATCACTTCTGTAGAATCCCTTGCTGCAGCACTAAAAACACTTTATATATGGCACCTATAAGACTAAGCAGTTTTACCAAAATCAGATCTTAAAAGATATATAAACTACTAGTGACCACAAAAATTTGTTATATTAAAAATTTTACTCTCCTTTGAAGAAAGAGAGGATAAGAGAGAGAGTGCGACCAACTCAAATGGACTCTAACAGGCTAATGCCCAGCTTCCCAAATTCTACTATGAGAAGTAACCTATGTTGCCACTAAGACATTTTTGGGAAACACCTGGGGAATCTTCCCTGAAGGTGAAAAAAATAACAAGGGAAATTTCCCCTGGGGAGGGAAGTAACAAGGGAACTTTCCCTTAAGTCTGAGAGGGCTCTTTAACCTGGCATTTCATATCTGTTTAATTGACAGGGGATTTCCTGCATGCGCACTTGTTCAAACAACAAGCTTTTGGAGCCAACCACTGTTATCTAAACCTGTCATCCCATATATCTTTTTAATGACAGTAAGTAGATAAGGAAACAAACCTTTGCAAAAGGGGTTTTTACCCTCACCTTGGTCCACAAATGTTATCTAGACCTGTCACCTCATCTCTCCTTGAATGACAGCTTAAGTGGTCTGGGCACAATCCTTGAAAAAGAGGGGGTTACCATGGGTGAACACCTGACACCTGGGTAAACATTAGCCTACCAGCTGTGCAAACATGACTCTAACTGAAAAATGTATCTTATCTCTAAAGTCACACAGTCAAACTAACCCTTTTAAGATCTGACAATATTTCAATAAACAGTATTACTACACACAATAAATGACAAATATAACAGAAAATATATAAAAATTTACAGAAAACATATTAAATTTGCAGGAAATATACTTATAACAAAGCCACGTCATAATATATATATATATATATATATATATATATATATATATATATATATATATATATATATACATTATATTATATATATGTGTGTGTGTTTATACATATATATGTATATATATATATATATATATATATATATATATATATATATATATATATATATATGTTACAGTCAACATGCGTATATATATATATATATATATATATATATATATATATATATATATATATATATATATATATATATATATATATATATATATATGTGTGTGTGTGTGTGTGTGTGTGTGTGTGTGTGTGGTATATATGTGCAATGATGAACATGGATTATCGCTATGAATTGCAAATGTTTTGCTTTACATAGAAATTTTCTGCAATGGGGATTTGGGCGAAATTCCAATACATACATATCTCCCCAGTGATTTTTTTTCCCTCGAAATTGTCCAGCGAAACGGAATGGACTGGGAATTCATTTACATATAGAAAAATTGGCAGATCAAAGAAATAAGGAATACTGCTGAAGTATTTGCCTATTCCTCAGCGTTTCAGTATGCTTCTAACTTTCTCCTCTTTTTTTTTTATTGGAAAAGTTTTTTTCTTGAGTAACCCCAGAATGGTAAATAATTTTAACATTCTAAAAAAAAAAAAACAACCAAAAACATTTTATTCTAAATAATTTTTTAATCTTTCATATGGATTTAATATTTGATTCCAGCTTCAGTGTAATTACAATTCTCTATATTACTTGATAAATTTTACTTTGTAAAGTTGTTTGTAATCTTGCATACACTGGTGCAACCTCTAACGTTAACTTGGCTCCTATTATCTATTTAATTCATTTATTTATTTACAAGGTACTAATTATCTTTATGAGAGCTGAACTGAAAGATGTGGACGGTTTGCTACAATTTAATGACGGCAATCGTCAGTTTCACAATATGTGTTCCAGCCAACAGTATTAATAAGAAATATTACACTCTTTAGGATTATATTGTGAGTTATTGATTAGGGCTATTGGGATCACCAGGAATACAAACAAGATATTGCAAAGCATTTTTAGCATTAGAAAATTTTGAACATTTCAACGGTTTCTCCTGACTTTGTTGATATTTGTTCCATCAAATTTAGTCGACTCAATTCAATATACTGTAAATTCTCATGAATCGGAAGACTACAACATTTACTCTTATGATCATCATAGTCAAATGTGATAGCTAGCATAGTCAAATTACATATATTTTCAAAAATAAAAATTTTAAAAAGTTTTAGATATTCAATTTTGATTCTGAAAGAGAAATTGATAAATCTTGGTTAAAGAGAACATTGAGGAACATGGAATATCTGAAGTAGTTTATTTTACAGTGATTTTGATCACCAGATACCTCTTACAGTACCATTAACTGTCGTCAGCAATATAAGAGGTAAAACAATAGCCTTTCCGTAGAAGGAAATAGACAAATCATTAACTTCTTTTCATCATGATTTTGATCAACAGTTAACAGCACATCCCCTCAAAGATGAATAAGTATATAAATAAAAAACAAAAAAAAATTGTTAAATAAATGAATGAATAAATAAGCAAGTATATTGATAAATTATCAAATAAATAAATTAATTAACATATTGTCCTTGAAATAAAGCAGGTTTGCTTTCGACTCGAATGTCAGCTCATTTTTACGTATCAGACTTTTAAAAACATTTTGAATAAGTATATAAATAAAAAATAAAAAAAATAGTTAAATATATGAATGAATAAGTAAATAAGCAAGTATATGGATGGATAAATTAATAAATAAATTAATTAATTAACATATTGTCATTGAAATAAAGCAGGTTTGCTTTCGACTCGAATGTCATCTCATTTGTACGTATCAGACTTTTAAGAACATTTTTTGCGCATGCGTACGAGCAGCAACAGGATATCCAAAAAGACCTTGATGTTTGCATAATCTTTCTTTTTATCCCAGGGAAATCACTACTGGAGTTTTCTGGGTCTCTCGCATCACTTGCGGAAGATAAGCTCAAGTTTACGGAAAACTTTCTCTTGTATTACGAGACTGGTGAATCGTTAATACTGAGATCTATCGTTTTAAGTTTTCTGTAAAAGAAAACTATTGAGACGACTTTGTCTGTCCGTCCACACTTTTTCTCTCCGCCCTCATATCTCAAAAACTGCTAAGGCTAGAGGGCTGCAAATTGGTATTTCTAGGCTCAGGAATTTTTATTTTATTTAAGGTTAAAGTTAGCCATAATAGTACGTCTGGCTCCGCTATAGGTACCAACAACACAGGCCACCACCGGGCCTTGGCTGAAAGTTTCATGGGCCGGAGCTGGAAGTTTCGTACAGCGTATAACGCTGTACAGAAAACTCGATTGCGCCGAGGCATTTTTTTTTTTTACATCACATGCATTTTAATATTTGTGCATTCATTGGGGTTATAGTATGGTTTATATACTTTACATGCAACTTTGCACTTATAATAACAATGCATTTTTAAAAAATCCTGCAAAAGAGGAGGCAGAAACTTTTTCTGGAACGATTCAGGTTAGATTTTTATGGAATTTTTATTGCACTAATATCGTTTATTGAGATATATAATTGCGGGATAAGTTCTACTGGAGTGTATTACATTCATATGCACTGTAATAACGCATAGAATTCGTGAAGCATCCCTAAATATGCTGAGCTGAACTTGACGTGTGAAGATCTTTTCTTGAGAAAAATCTTTTCTTTTTTTCTCAACGGAAGAAAAACTATGGAGGTGGAAGAAAGGAGTTCTCAAAAACTGCCATCGCTGGTGCTGGTTATGCTCAAGCTTTCCCTTCCTGGATCCAGGGGCTTGGTAAGTTGTCTGCATTGGCATAAAGTTTTGCCCTGCAAACCTTAAGAAATAAGGGCTCTTCTTCATCCCTTTCTCAAATTAGGTCCTTAGTGCCTGGTATCAATTTGGCTGAGATCTAAAGTTTGTCCCTAATTTTGAGGAGCGCAATGTGGTTAAATTTCTTGTGTCTTCTGAAAGGATAGCCGCGAGATTGGAGTGGCTACAGGAGTATTGGAACATCTTATCTAAAGTAAACTGTTAGGTAGGACACAGAAAGTGTATGTCACCCTTGGTGAGGATTTGCCTTCCGATTATGACAAGTGTAGGCCTACTTGAAATAACACTTGGTGGAAGTCTATTTCTTTGCCCTAATCTTTAGTATCTTCACCCTGGTGAGGACGCCGTCTTGCTGCTGGGATATCTTCCACTTGGATTAATTCTTCTTACTTTTCCTCTCCCTTGGCAACACATACGTATAAAGTGTTATATATATATATATATATATATATATATATATATATATATATATATATATATATATATATATATATATATATATATAGTTTGTTTGTATGCGTGCGTGATATTGTTTTTGTTATTACTTTTTAACACTGATATGCGCCTAACATTTTCAGTATTCATATATGTCAAGTTATAAATATTATTAAATATCTGATGGATAACTTACACCGAAGTGGAATAAAAATTTGTAAGTGCTTCGTCACCGCCAGAATTCGAAGATTTGCCTGGTTTAGAACCAATGATAGACAGTGTCTTTAACCACTGAGCCATCAAGTGAGGTATAAATTAATATAGACTCTGTTATACATTTACCTGTCAAACTCGGATTCTACTGTATTGTACACAGAATCGATATCAACCCACTGCTACCATGATAGCTGATTCATGAATTTGTAACACCTGGTTAATCCTGGATTTCTGTCTCTTATACACGCCTGATAACGCGAGACTGCGTTTTTATATATATATATATATATATATATATATATATATATATATATATATATATATATATATATATATATATAATCTTTCTGATGTACGCTATTTATTGTAACGTGCATTTCATTGTGAATCTTAGCTCATGTGTATGTGTTTATTTATATATATATATATATATATATATATATATATATATATATATATATATGTATGTATATATATATATATATATATATATATATATATATATATATATAATATATATAATATATATATGTATATATATATATATATATATATATATATATATATATATATATATATATACATACATGCATACATACATACATACACATATATATATATATATGTTATATATATGTATTATATATTATATAAATATATTATATATGTTATATGTATTATATATATATATATATATATATATATATATATATATATATATATATATATATATATGAGCTAAGATCCACAATGAAATGCATTTTATAAAACATAGTGCTGTGGACTTGATCACTAAAATGGAGTATAATAGACAGCTTAGGAAACAAAGTACGAGTAAATCAGGAAACCATACATACAAAACAATCATTACAGAAAGTAAAACTGTTATCAGGTTGTTGGGCCCGTGTCAATTCTAAAATTGTTCGGGACATTATTGGCGAAAGAATCCTGGAGTCTTCCGCTGAAGATCCAACAGAGCGATTTTGTTCTAAATTATTACTTCGATTTTGGAAAGAATTTAACTGACTAGATACATCTCTAAAGTCACGATACCCGCACATTTATAAATTTCTTCGCTTATAATATTATTTTCAACAATGCTCAAGTTGCCATCAAAAGTATTATTTGCCGTAATGAGGGCGCCTTAAATACATATTTTTGTGGTTATGTCAAAGAATTTATACCCAACTTTACCATTTTTAAAATCTATTGTATAATTTCTTTCCCAGTCGTGTTGAGCTATAGAGCTATAATTATTACCCAATTTTCGTGCTGAAATATGTTAATTTTTACGTTTAGCAAACGAACGACCACTTGCACCGACTTAGCAGGATTCACAATCCAAGTAACCAATAGCATGGACACCAGTATCTCCGGAAAGTTTTACAGGGTTATTCTTTATGATTTTTCTCCCAACAGTGTTAGGGTACTGGAATACAATATTGTACCCGTGTTTTTCTATATTCAATTTTTGCGAAGTAACTTCAAGGGAGTAAAAGTGATTTCTGAAATAACGGTTGTTCAGGTCTTTCCCTTGGGTGATAATACATCCTCCTAGCTCTAGAGAGACAATTTTCTATAAAATATTTGGGGTAACGCAATTAGTGAAAACTTGAAACTAGAAAGTTTAACTCTTTATCTAAAAAATATGGCTCTCAAATGTGATATGCTCGAAAAAGTTAATTGGTAAGTGCGTTACTTTTCACCTTGGCATCATGATAAGCGTAAGAATGAATGTAAGAATTAGAATATATGTTCTTTCTGTTGCTAAGTAACCAATTGGTCCTTAGCCACGTAAAATAAGTCTAATCCTTCGGGCCAGACCTAGGAGAGCTGTTAATCAGCTCAGTGGTCTGGTAAAACTAAGGTATACTTGTAGACAGAAAATTTAAAGGACCTATTAATTTCGTTTCTATGTACTACAAGATATAGAAAAGGTAATTTATGATCTATTTCTTTTTCAACAGTGAACTTAATGGAAGGAACATACCTATTCAAAAGCGACAAAAATTCTCTGAAACATTCTTCATGAAATTTGTACACAACAAAAATATCGTCCACATATCGTACCCATAGAAACGGTCTGGGATCAGGTAATTTTTCCACATAATCTCTCAAAAACCTCCATACACAAATTAGCTAATATTGGAAACTCCGGCCTTTTGTTGAAAAAGTGACCTACAAATTCAAATATAGTAGCGCTTTAAATTAAAAGTACCTCAACGGCAATAAGTTCAAAAGTGATTGCCCAAGCAAGTTAAACAATGAAATTTCGTTAATAAAAACAATTGAGCCACAGGGCAGATAGATCTAATTTTTGAGATTTTGTTAACAATGATAGAGTGCTTGCTGACATGCTAGAGGAAATGTATGCTATTTGAATAATTGCTTGTTTAGAGTTTTTTTTTATGATGAAAGGGGTATCTACAAAGGAACCATTCATAACTCAGGAATTAGGAGACTGCATTCGAGACAAAGGAGAGTGGTGCAGATTATGGGCGTCAATATGTTCAGTAACGTTCTTTGTAGTTAAATAAGGTAGTTGATGCTGTTGGAAGCTTTTACATAAGGCATTAATATTTCATTTAGCAATTAAAGGAGGTGGTGGGCTATGCACAGCACAAACAGCACCATTCACAGCAATAACAACACCTGCAACGCTGCAGTTGAACGGGAACGGGATAAAGAATTGCGAAGCAATACCACATAAGTTATATTTGAATACCAAGAAATGATACGCAGCTGAACAAAGGAGCAAATCATGCTTTGCTACAAAGTGCATTGGAGCTCTTCTAACGCTGCCAGTGAGAGAAGTAAGCTTTTAAGATGTTTTCATGATGCATTTCTCTATCACCCATTCAAATGTAAAAATAAAGTTATGAAGTTTAATGACATATTCATTTGTGCACACACACACACATATGTATACACACGGACAGTAACCTCTTATACTGCGTGTATCACCCTTCGCTTGAAAAAACGTAAAATAGGTAAATGTTCCTCTAATTGGTAGTGGCCGGGAAAGGGGTGAAACCGTTGTAAAGGGTCCGGTGATAATTGCTATGATTTAATTCATACCCACTTGCCTTATCTAAGTAGTCTCCTGTTGTGCACTTTGTAAGCTAGTGGAACAACTATTGAACTGTTCCTTCATTGGTTGGTGGTTTAAATTTCCTATAAAATCGTTTTTGTAGCATCCGATATATATTCTATTGTCGGTTAGTGGCAGAACTTGAGTAATGCAAATAAGTCAAATAACTGATTAGGAAATTTGTTTAGACTTAACGCCTTGGATAGTAAATTCACCAGAATTTTGTTTGTGAAAGTGTAGTTTTTTTTTTTTTTTAGATTTTGCGTTACCCAATAAATGAGTGTGTAGAGAATGGTTGCAATAGTAATGAAATTCATAAATTATACGAATTACCGCGGCGCAAAATGGACTTTCTCATAATCCTAAAAAAGTAAAAACTACGCAGAGATGCAAAAAGGTATCATCATCACAGCTTCCATATTTACACTTGTGCCACCAAAGAATCCGAAGGCTTCCAATATACAATCTTTTCGCCTGAAAATAAAGCTTCCCTTTGAGTAAGGAAGACGGGAACTCTTTCTCCGCGGAAAATTGATGTTTCAATATTAAAGAAGTGCATATTGATATTTCATCGTTGCACCACCGGAGAATGTAATTTCCTGAATGCATATATTATTGATCACTTGATTATCAGTGGAAAAACATCAATAGATGCACCCCGGCATAAATTGTGGGCATGTGGAAGTAGAGTCGTTGATCATCGCTCCGTTCTGTAATAAAAAGTAATAGGAAATATATTAAGACTAAACGTATTCTCCTTTTCAGTCATATATTGTGTTGTTTACTTATATACCAGGTACTTATTTGTTACGAAACCTTCATTACATCAAGAGTTTTCACTGCAAAAGTATATTATGTACACAAACACACACACAACAAACGCACTCACACTCATATATATGTATATATATATATATATATATATATATATATATATATATATATATATATATATATATATATATATATATATATATATATATATATGTGTGTGTGTGTGTGTGTATATATATATATATATATATATATATATATATATATATATATATATATATATATATATATATTACTAAAAGTACCTCATTCAAACTAGATGGTATCTAATGGAGTATTTATTCAGAAAAAGTTACAAGCTTTCTTGGACAAACAGTCCACATTACATATCCCTTTCAAATTATATCTTTTCTGAAAATCTTTTGGTCCGAGGTTGTTAGCTCATTACCGTATTCCACAATGGCAGTATTTAGCTCACTCTTTAATCAACAGGGGCAAGATATATCGCTTACTAAAAAGTACCTGAATATTTCTGATTTTCTACTCCTCAGCTGAAACTACCAAATAGACTTTTTGAACCATCATATGTTGATTACCTTATAACGGCTTTGAACGACTGTTATAGATTAATTAGACTTCCGTTTGACTGAAGTGTAGACTGCCTTTTTATTCCAACAATTTAATTGCGTTGCCTGTCAGTCGTAATCTTTTTAATGAAGGATGTGATAAATCATCTATTTCTGTGAAAACAGTTTCAATCTTCAAATTGAGTGCCCGAGTTAATGAGCATAGATTGTTTTTTTTTTTAATTTAAGTGTTGATATATCAATACTTTGTTTAATGATTTTATGTTCTAGTTCAAAAAAAAAATTTACGCCTATACTGAATTCAAATAGCTTCTCATTACCATTCACATAAAACCATTATTTCTTGGCAATATCCCTTCGTCTGGTAATAAGTCTATTGTAGCTTTGTTTAAATATTTCTCTTATTTTCTCAAGAATATTTTGCACTATTACATGTGAAGATACTAATTTTTTGGGGGGAGGTGGACAAATCACAAGTTCCCCTTAAAAGAATACCAAGAGAAACAGATGAATAAATAGATGGATGAAAACAGAGAAATAAGATAGATAAATGAAGAGGTATGTTATGGAAATAATCAGTGAAGTTAAACTTAATAGTTTTTTTAATTGCTAGTTGTTGAAAATACATCACAGTATTTGATATGCGTGTGTTTTCATATTGTTGGCTATTCATTCATATCAAGCAGTATTTTAAGAATATAAAAAAGGAATAAAAAAAATCTGAACTTTTTACTACCGTACCTATACAGAACCTCATCCGGCGCTGGGGACATCCATATATCACCTATTCTGTCCATTCGGGAAAAATGGTATTTTCCCCTACGGAAACCGTTCAAGAATTCCCAAAGCTTTTTGGTGTGTAACCATTAATCATCATTTCCTCTTGGGAATTTCAAGAATTACGACGTCTACTAAGTGGTTAGACAGCCCGAAAATATTTCTCAAATTTGGGAGTGGATGATGATACTCTTTTTCTCAAGTTTTACGACAGATGGCCAAACATACATTCCTTGCTTCATTTTTTATTAGAGGTACATTTTCATGATACATATGTGTGTATGTATATGTATATATATATATATATATATATATATATATATATATATATATATATATATATACATATATATAAACTATATATATATATGTTATATATGTATTTATACATATATATGTATATATATATATGTTATATATATTTATGTATATATATATATATATATATATATATATATATATATGTATGTATGTATGTATGTATATACTGTATATATATATTTATACACATATACTGTGTATATATATATGTAATATACATATATATACATATATATATAAATATATACACACACACACACACACACACACACACACACACACACACACACACACATATATATATATATATATATATATATATATATATATATATATATATACACACGAGTGTTTGTACACTGAAAATGGACGGATGAGATTTAGATGATTTGAGAATAAAGCTTTAAGAAGAATATGAAGGATCACGTGGACGGATGCAGTTATGATTTACACCATAAGTCAACGAAAAGCAGATGGAAGGGAGATGGAAATAGCTTGGACATAATCATGGCACAAACCCTGGGAGCTTATCTCCTGTGAACGCCAAACGAACTGGAAGACCCGGACCAACTTAGATGATAATTATGAGAGGGAAGGCTTAAGTTTAGTGGAAATAGGTGGACGATAAAGCATAGGAAGTTTATGACAAGCAAAGTTTCCCCGAGGTTTTTGGAAGCTGGAATCGGCTAAAGAATAAAGCTGGCTGAGAGTTACTCCACTTGGTTCAGGGTTGATGCGGTTGATGGCCTCTAGCCCACCAGCCCACTCAACTGTCAGTGGGTACCATGGTCTGCTGGGGTCAAATAAAAGGACATAGAGCCAGCAACTACACCTTAAAGACTTGCTGAAGAGCAATAGCTGTACCATTTCGGCACTACCAAATCATACGGGGAAAAAAAGTATGATATATATATATATATATATATATATATATATATATATATATATATATATATATATATATATATATATATATATATATATATATATATATATTATATATATATATATATATGGAGAGAGGGAGATTAGTACGTATGGACAGATGAATATGGCCATTTTATATTACCTCATTACTCAGAATTAATATAATACTTTATGGAAGAGGAATATAGCAGTAATTTTACGCGTAACATCCTTTGGTTTTTCTTTTGTATAAATTTCCTAAAGTGTTAGCCACTACTCTATAAACGGAAAATACTGCTGGATTGGCTTTGAATCCGATATTCGAAAGACCCGAAGACATCATAGCATATAAATGCATTTATTTCTGTTAAAAGTTACAGTTTTTATATGGTATTTTTGGTCCTTTTCCCAAAATAATTACATTACTACTAACGCTGAAAAAAACAAAATTCCTTGTTGACAACCGCTTTGGCATCCAGAAAGGACGTTTGAAATCCATTCGGAAATATTTATTTTGATTTTACGATCCCAGTGTCACGGAAGCTCATTTAATCCACTTTAATTCCCTATGATAACATTGACCAATGATCGGCAATGAATGTGGCTGCGAACGGATCAGTTTCGAATGCCCGTGAGAGGGTCAGCGCTTGAAAATTCCTCGCCTGATTCAACGTGTTCTTTCTGCTTAGTATTACCAAAGGCTGGTTAATTGTAGTGTCCTAAGTAGGCTTTGCCGACAGATGTTTAGAGTGAATGTTAAGAAAATTTTTTAAAGTGAACATTAAGGTAATCTAATTTTATGTCTTACTTGGTTTACAATTCATCGATTAGAATGGCAATAAACTCCCAATGGAGAGATATATGTTGACGATTTCTTGAGAAAAACATTCATAATCTGGGCACATGGAGCTATAATTATTGTCGTTCGAACATGATGATTTGGCCTGATGGGTACACTTCAAAATGTCTTTTACATGCGTATATCGAGTCACATCAAACTGATACTACACTGTATCGATAATAATTAGTGAACTAACTATAATTAATGAGTGTTTAATAACCACCAAAACCTTTTTACTTATCACATGTAGTCATTTTGTAACGAAACTTGCTGTCCTTGGTGACACTAAATTCATCTGATAACGTATAAATAAAAAGATAATGTTGAATAACCGCTGTGAATTGCAAATGTTTTTCCTCATATGGAATTTTTTTATGCAATAATGATTTGGTCAAAATTCAAATGCATACATATCTCCCAAATGATTTTTCCCCCTCGAAATTGGCCAGCGAAACGAACCGGACTGGGAATCCATTTTGTCAGTAAAAAAAAAAAAAAAATCCGCGGATCAAAGAAAAAAGAAATAGTGCTGAATCATTTGCCTGTTCATCGGCGCCTCGATTTGTTTCTTCGCTTCTCTATCTCTTGTTAGGACAATTTATTTCTTGAATAACTTGAAATTGGTTAGTAATTTTGACAATAAAGACAAGGGAGAAAAATCATAGCTCAGTATATTGTATTGCAAGTTTAGATTCTGATTCAATGTTATCAATTTAGTTCTTAATTTCAACTTCAGTATCGATCATATTTTCTATTGTGCGTAATACATTCAACATAAGAGTCGTTTGTCATGCATAATTTAAACATCTTGGTGCAACACTGATATCAACTCGATTCCTATTACCTAATTATCTATTAACTTATTTACTAGCGCTAAGTATCTCTATGAAAGCAGAAGTGAAATATGTACAGGAATTGCTGCAATCTATTAGCATGACCGTGTTCCTAAATAAATAAAAAAATAGTAATTTCATGATATATACCAGGACACATATGAACAAGAAATATTTCTGTCTTTATGATTACAGCATTAGGAGTTACCGATTTGGGCAACTCAGTTCATCAGGAATGTAAGCAAAACTTTACAAATTCTTGATAGCATTAAAGAATTTTAAAAACTAATACGACTTCGCCTTACTTTGTTGACAGTTGTTCCTTAGAATTTAGCCAATTAATTAAATATTTTAAATGCTTATGAATTGGAACACTACAACATTTGCTATTAATAATAATCATAGTAAAAAACATTAGCTAGCCCAGAAACTGTAGATATATTTTAAAAAATGTTTTCAGGTGTTTTGAATTTTAAGTTTGATTCTGAAAGGGGAATTAGTACATCATGGCTGGCAAAATCGTTGAGGAACAAGGACTATCTAGAATATTTTGATTTATTGTAATTTTGATCACTAGTTTGCTCTAACCGAACCATTAACGGTCGTCAGCAATATAAGAGGTAAAGCAATGTCTATTTAATACAAGAAAGTAAACATATCAGAGATATACAGAATAATCTTTGAGTATTCCATTGCCATTAACTTCATTCACTTCTTTCCATCATGACTAGAGGTGGACACTTTGCTATTCGTGTAGACACCTCGGGATTATGTCTGTAATCAACAGATAGGTTTGCTTAAAGCAAATGGGTGTTACAGACAAATACACACACAAACAAAGCCACTCCAACATCTTCTAAAAACGTAACAGACACCTCACACGTTTCGACTGTCGACCTAACCGCGCAACGACTCCTCGCTGCTGGGAGAAAGGGAGCTGGTGACTGGTACAATACATGTGCATATGCTACCGGGGTCTAAGCGATGACAGGCAGGGCAGCCGATCCAGACTACAAGTCTACCCCAAAGCCAAATCAAAGTCCTCCAAAAGAAGGCATCGTGCTTACCCCATACAAATGGGAAAACAAGCACGTTAAAAGAAGAGGAAGAAGTCCCTCCTCCCAATAATAAATAAATAAATGAATAATTAATTAATAAACATATTGTCTTTAAAATAAAACAGGGTTGTTTTCGACGCGAATTCCATCTCATTTGTACGTACTAGATTTTTACAAGTTTTCTTTGCATAGGGGCAGAAGCAATACTGGTCTATCGCAAAAACCTTCATGCATGCTCGTTTCTGCCAGTGCAATCTCTCTCTCTTTTATTCCAGGGAAATCACTGCTGGAGTTTTCTAGGTCTCTCGCATCAGTGGCGGATGATAAGCTCAAGTTTACGCGTCAATTTTTTATTTTTTCATTTTTGCGAAGTTGTTTCTCGTTTTGAATTTTCGAGCAAATTTCGTTCGAAAAGGCATCAGTCCCATCATAAAAAGAAAACAGTTAAACTTGAAGCTATCGGTCTGTCTTTAATTTACAGTCACTTAAATAAGTATACCAATAAATATTCGATTGCTTCTCTCTATTATATTGTAGTTAATGGTGTTTGGAAGTCAATACGAGAAGCAACATCGCAAGTGAAAAAAAAATATAAAAGCATTGTCATGAATTGTACGGCTAGTAATGCAATCATTGAGGGTAACGGTCAAAACATGGTATTATTATTATTATTATTATTATTATTATTATTATTATTATTATTATTATTATTATTATTATTATTCAGAAGATAAACCCCTATTCATACGAAACAAGCCTACAGGGTCCATTGACTTAAAATTCAATCTTCCAAAGAATATGGTATTCATTTGAAAAACTTACATTAATGAGTAAACAGACAAAACTATAAATAAATTAGTAAAACCCAAGGTGAACTGTTTTAGGATAGTAAACATTGCATCTTCGCTTAACTTTAGAGGTTCTAATTGCCCAGCATTCTCAGGGAGACTTACCAACGGTATGAGGGATCTGGTCGCTCTCGGCAGAAAAGAAAATAAGGGATCATTTGTAATACCGGAAGTTTTCCCTTGAGATGAAACTTATGAAAAATTGAAAAACAAGAGACCATCCGTCGAAGGTCCAAGTTAAAACTGCTGGTGTTAGGAAACAGAACCCTACCACCACGAACAACTCTAGCTAAATAAAGAGACGAACCTCTGACAGAGGCAGACATCCACACAGGAGAACAGGATCCTAGGGTAGGAATGACAAGTGACCTAAAACGAGTTGCGTTGATTTTATCACTATTTTAAATACATGACACCTTACGTACAATAACTAATTTCCGTGCGGAAGGGCGGAGATATTCTCCTATTTTATCAGGAAGTGGTCTGCTGAATTTAATCAGAGCAAAAAAAAAATCATAAGACCCCTGCTCTGGATATTCAAAAACATTAATTTCGACAAACGTGATCGGTACATAACTTTTGATAGCAGATTTCTAGCGTTCAATATATATTGGCGAGACAATATGTATATATATATATATATATATATATATATATATATATATATATATATATATATATATATATACATATACATACATACATATATATATATATATACATATATATATGTGTGTGTGTATATTATATATATATATATTATTATATATATATATATATATATATATATATATATATATATATATATATATATATATATATATATATATATATATATATATATATATATATATATATTCTATATATATATATATATATATATATATATATATATATATATTCTATATATATTATATACTGTAGGTATTATATATATAGATATATTTAGATATATGTAGATATATTGCTACATCTTTCCAAGCATCCAAGCTACCAAAAGATCAGTTTAAAGCTGAGAAGTAAAAATACAGTGCATTGCTTAGCACCACCTGACAAGGAAGGGGGAGAGGAATATTGACCCCTCCTTAAAACCCGTTAATTGCACTCTGTTTACCTCTACCCACATTCTCTTTTTGAGCAGGTGACTGTGGGAAGACTTTGTTTCAGGACACGAGGCTGTGAGAAGATTAAGCCTGGCTGAAGCAGAATGGAGCCGGCAATGCGGGTTAAGAGAGAGAGGAAAACACCTGAAACTGGCTCACCATGCAGTGACCCAGATTCAAATGATGCGCTCACATAGAGGAACAACTAACCCCATCTGTATGAGGAAAGCATCATAATACCTGACCCGAGGTCTTAAAAGGCCTGAGCGAAGGAACGGGAAGAGAGAAATATACGGACACGAGGTCCTCCCTTTGCATTCCTGCCTCCTTCAGAGCACCATGCCCCTACCATGTGGTCCTATCTTGTAGGGCCTTAGTATTCTTAATGTTGAAGCCTTTTAGCCCTCCTCCACTGCCATTACCCACGCTGAAGACACCTCTTCTATCAGACAGAGTGATCTGTTGCAAAGGTTCTTTTCATTCAGTCACACTCTTTTAATTCTCGTACTAAATTCCTATTTCAGTTCTAAGTGCCAGTTTTCCATATTAACCTCGCCTTGTTAGTGCAGTGTTAGGAAAATTCCAGTATTTTGAGTCATTATGTAAAATCATGTGTTCAAGGCATCCTTGGTACCTTCCGTGCACCGCCTTGTCCTATGCATATTTTACTGTGTCCTTACTGACCTTTAATTCATAAGTCTCTCCGTTTACAGAGGGATCATTAGCCATGGAATTCTCCCTTGATTGTGCCCTGCTCGTCATGAGCCCACGATGCCCTTTATCAACATCGTCACAGCGACGGATATACTTCAAGTGATCCTAGTTATAATTAATCTCTCAGGCCTTACATGCATGCTTAGTTCATTTCGTCTTCTGATTGTTCATTTAATGTAAATATACGTAATCTTAAACTGCCTTATGAGTAGAGCCATCAGCTCAGTTATATTCCCCCTTTTCTATGTTTTTTACGATTTCCTGAATCATCAGCAGTCAGATACTAGAAAAATATTGAGGTAAGTAACTAAATCATTCATTTAGAGTCTGTGACTGGCTCATAATAAGCATTTCCCAAAGGTAAAATCGTAAAATATATATATATATATATATATATATATATATATATATATATATATATATATATATATATATATACTATATATATATATATATATATATATATATATATATATATACTGTATATATATCTATACAGTATATATATATATACATGTATATATATGTACGTATATATATATATATATATATATATATATATATATATATATATATTTATATATATATATATATATATATATATATATATATATATATATATATATATATATATACATATATATATTTACGATTTTACCGGGGGAAGTGCTTTATCATGAGCCAATTACAGACTCTAAATGAATGATTTAGTTACTTACCTCAATATTTTTCTAGTATCTGACTGCTGATGATTCAGGAAATCGTAAAAACAAAGAAAAGGGGGAATATAACTGAGCTGATGGCTCTACTCATAAGGCGGTTGTAAGTAAACACTTTAGGGTAAGTTTAAGATTACGTATATTTACATTAAATGAACAATCAGAAGACGAAATGAACTAAGCAGGCATGTAAGGCACACACCCACACACGCGTGCGCGCGCGTGTGTGTGTGTGTGTACATATATGTATATATATACATATAGATATATATACAGTATATATACATATATCTATATATATACATATATATATATATATATATATATATATATATATATATATATATATATATATATATATATATATATATATATATATATATATATATATATATACACACACACACAATGAACATGCATGTGTGTGTGTGTGTGTGTGTGTGTGTATGTGTGTGTGTAAGGGGTGTGTGTCCGAATATTGTACCAACAATCACCAGCCTAACCCCGTAAGAAGAACCACATATAAGATGACCTCTGTCAGGAACCCCAAAAATATTAACTACATGCCAAGAAATTGATGCCATTCATCATATATATTTGAAAATAAATATTTGATTGTCCAACCTACTGGCAAAACCACTGACATCAGTGCTGGTTTGGAGTACATTATTTTCACCGAGAGTTTTGGGAAGAGCAAGCTGTGTGCTGGATGGAAACCATGAATGTTGATACCAGAACAGAAAATAACCCGAGTGGAAACTTCTTTTACAGCTTTGGCTTATTTTCAAGCAGATTCTTAAGACAGCCTTTTGCGATTTATAATCAGGGACAAATTCTTATGTTTACATCTTTTATGAAGGAAAGGTTCTAAGAAGCCAATGCAAATACACAGATTGTCCATCTCATAAAAATTCAGACGAATGGTGCCTGTGGGCAAATTGATACCCCTCTTAATCTTATTTTTTCTTTGAGATTTTTTTCTATCAGTATAGACTGTTTGAAAATGGGCCATACCATTAAGAAGGTAGGTTATTCATCAGACATGGAACAACTAAATGTAGAAATCTTGATCAGACTCAATGGGGACTGCGAGTAAAATCCTTGCTTACTAATAAGGCTTGGAATTGTTCATTCATGCTCTCCCTCACTTGACCTGGTAGTGTCTAACGTCTGCCAATTTCGTAAACTCAACGTCTTCCGTTATGATTATAGTTTTGGGACTGAAAATGAAGTCATCCATCTCTTGGAAGAGTATTTAGAGAATCAGGGTGGAACATCGTCCTAGACAAAACTATTTTAAATAAACATCAGATAAACAAGTGCATTGCCGTTAAGGTACTAAATATAAGAATAATTCGAGAAATGTTTTTCTTCCATGATGCTTAAAGGTGAGAACAAGAACTTTTAATGTTTTTTCCCCTAAGAGAATGGGGCTCCTTACAGCATTACGTTTCTTGGAGTGAGATCTACCAAAGTTGGCTTAACAACCAGGTAGCCTAACTCACTGAAATACATCAACAGAGACACAAAAGTTGCCTTACAGATCCGTCACCTCCAAGGATTCAAACTGAAGTCTAATTGCTACTGAGGTGAGGATGCTTTAAATTTAGTTGACATCTGTGTGTGCGTGTGTTTGTAAGAGTCGGTGGAATTGGTGCGTTTTTTCAAAATTGTGATTGTGTGCACAAAAAAATCTGCTGTGTTTCAAGTATAGTATTTAATGAGCAAGCCTTGTAATACCTTTATTTCTGTAGTCTTTAAAGAAAAGGTGAAACGTTTGAGAGGAAATAAACCAAAAACCCGAAACAGCCGCATACACAAAAAGCAGGAAAATATTTCGCACTCTAAAAGCCACGGCCAGCGTAATAGGCTTAGTTTGTACATTCGGTACCATGAATTCTAAATGAGAATGCTAACGCTCTAGGCGTCGGGGCCATTTAATAGAAGGTGAGAGAAGAAGTAGAGGAAACATAAGCAGTCAATTTCTATTTGCGTGTAGAAAATTTCATTTTGCTTCCGTGGAACAGTATAGCAGTTATTTTCTACTTGTGGTTTTAATGTTAGCTTGATACCAAAGAACCTTTGAAATTTAAGAAGACATGATAATATTTCGGATCTAAATGAGACGATGATGTTTCAAAGTATACATTAACTTTGTCATGTACTTGCTCTTCGGTTAGTATCCCCCCCACCCCGCCGGCCAGGTCAGGGCTCGGCACCTCCCCCTACTCCTGCTCTTCTAATTTCGTGATATTGTGTTCGTAAGCTATCTGGTCAACACCAAAGACAGACGAAGAAACACTATATCATGCGAGCGTCATGTAGTATTTTCAAGAAAACTCCAAAGCGCATCTGCGATCATTCCGTAAAGAAAGAGTGATGATCAGATTCTCCAAATTCATATAAGAACACTAAACCAGTCCCTTTTACTAAAGCAACTGCCCCTCATATAACAGTTTAGAATAATGTCTTCATTATATGAATAAAAAGATTTTAAACAACAGGTTTTTCTGGCGATATAACTAATAATTCCCCGCAAGTTTCAGACTATCAGTATTCCTTGCGATTACCAGATTCTAAATTACACAATATTTCAAGGCCTTCGTATATGTTTTTTTCTAACATTAAGCCCTACTATTTATTTTTGTCCCAATTATTTCCTAAATTCGTTTCATAACATAGCCTTCTCACCTGATCTGTATAAGAACATCAGATTCCCATCCTGTGCTTAACAATAAATAAGAAAGGTATAGTTAATGAGCATATAAGTAGTGGCATTAATAAAATTATCAAAATCCATTTAATAAAGAGCATGCAACATTAATACCATACGACATGTCACTTAGAGTGAGTCAAGGGAAGCTTGCGAAATCAAAGACTATTTCTAGATACAAAACATGACTCTAAATGTGTGGATATTTCACTCTTATTTGTAAGACTAACTGGTTTTATGATAATGGTAACGGTTGTATTTTGTACTCGTCATTATATATTTTCTCCGCAAATATTAATCTGGGGATTTAATATTTTAGTAGCGCGGATACGTTCTCCCCCAAGCGGAATATACAAATAGAAATATAAACGAAAATATATTTCGTTATTTATATTCGAAACATCAAATTCACATTGGACAGAAAAGTAAATATCAATATATGGGACAAATTACTACCAGCTTATTCTGTAGAACGTTTGTACATATGTTTAATAAGTGCAAATAGAAAATATCAAGTGAAAAATAAACTGCTGTAGGAATTGAAATATTTTACTCTGAACAGAATAAAAAGGCGAGCTCGAGCTCCTATATATATATATATATATATATATATATATATATATATATATATATATATATATATATATATATATATATATATATATATATATATATATATTGTGTGTGTATGTGTATATATATATATATATATATATATATATATATATATATATATATATATATACATATATATATGTGTGTGTTCGTATGTGTGTTTGTGGGGCTATGTAGTGGTTACGCATCATGCATCGTGTTGAGAATATTAATGTTTTATTCTTTGGCATCTAGCAAAAGAATAAAAAGGAGTCCTCTGGTAAGCACTTAAGTATTTGGAACACCTTGAATCTCGGCGGCAAGATACTGGAACTTTCTAATGCAACAATGTCTGGTACTGTAGATTAATATTGCCTTAGGAGCAGTAAGTTTACAGACTGACTAACTATTGAAGTTAAGCAATAAAATTATGCAAGAGCGAACAGAGCTATCCATAAGATGGGTAAACTTTTTTAGATTTTTTAACTTTGTTAGACTAGTGTATCATAAGCTGGAAAAGTTTATGTTCTTATGATTTGTTGCTAGAATAGAATATTTTGAGAGCTAGAAAGTGCCACCGATAGGAAGTGGAAGAGGTATCTTCAAGGAAAACTTTCATAATTAAGGAATCATGAGACTCCTACTGGATGAAGGGAGGTGATGCAGTGTTTAGACAGTCAACGCGTTGCTCATGGGCGTTTTGTGCAGTTAAGTGATATGGTTGATGTTGTTGAAGATTTTTACAGAAGACATTATATCTCCCTTGGCATTTAGAGGATGAATATGACAGTGACTCGAGTCTTGTTGCTGTTTGTCTCTTGACCTCTTTAAATATGACTTAATTAGAAACACAGGTACACATATATATTACGGTCATTGTTTCATAAAAGCTGCAGAAATAATAATGTAAGAAAATGTTTTGTGCAACTTAACGTTAAGCAGAACAAAAACGAAAAATTTGACAGGCTCAGCCGATGCTCAAATTGAATCGATCCATGGTCCTCTTCATGATCCTAGTATTGGGGGTGGCCAAAGGTCTCCCAAGTATAGACCTTTTTTGTTTTGTTGTTGGTGTTGATAAAAGTAACTAATCAAAGCCGATAACAGAAATTTTTATCTTGTTTTCTATCGATCAGTGTTTTAATATAAATATCAAATGCAACATTTCTTGTTATATTTTCAAATACTGCTTTACAGTAATGCATATCCAAAAATATCATCAAGACATCAGTGCTTCATGTAATTTTGCTAAAGTGGCAACAACACCAATGATTGCAGATTACATGAATAAAAAAAGAAAAAGAAATATCGGTGCATAGAAGATTCAGCGATGTGTACAGGAGTGAAGGTAGCTGGTATGACTGGCAAAGGTGCTGGTGAGGCTGAGTTTTGAGGTAGTCAGTGGGAATGGCTCCAGGCTATTTCTCTCGGTTCCAGTGGCTGTGGGTTGCGAGGGGCTATAATTCTTTTTTATTCCTGCTGAATGGTAGGCATTTCAGTTGCCTTAGTCTGCTAAGGTATTTATAGGAAGTCTTGGTGCTGTTTCACTCTTCATCCTCGCAATTGCAATACTTATATCCTCAACAGTTACCTTCGTTTGCATTTTCAGACTTACTCAATGCAGTGCATTTAAAACTTTTACCATAATCACTTCACCAACCAAAGAATAAATTCACTTCAGGCAACTTCTCTCTGTATTTTCATCTTTTACTGTAAAATTTTTTATTTCATAAAACTCTTTCTCTATATTTACTTCTTTGCAGAAAAATTTTTAGCCTCATAAATTTCTCTTTCACTATCTCGGTTTTTTATTGTCTTACTCTTCTCGCTTTTAACTACCATAGCCACCTTTCTATATACCGGCAATGAGCTTCTGCTCTATTATGCAATTGCGCATGTAGCAATAATTTTAGTTTTGCTGATCGCTAAACTTCCCATGTACTCCCCACTCTCGCCTGTGCCCCCAAAAAAACGTCCCCCCCCCCTTGCTTCTGATTTCATGAAGAAATTTCGTAAACACTTGTCTATTCCAATCATCTCCGTATCATTAGGTCTGTCCAATAGGCCATACATTTTCACATCATAGACTCTTCTTATTTGATATCAGGTATTTGTCTTGACTGCGTTAGAGACTAGTTTCCCCACTTCATATCCGTCTTAAAATTATATCTATCTTAACTTTTTCTTCAACTAAATTATGATCAGATATGCCCCAACCCACCCACCATTTTATCATTACACTTGCCAACTTCTTACGTCTATTCTGCGTTATGAGTTACAATGGGAAATCCGTTACTTCCCTTTCCTCATAACATTTATCATTATTCACTTTTCGAAGCCGTGTATTTCTGAAATTCAAGCCACCGTCCAAGAGATTCAACAAGAATATCTCCATTCTCATTTACTCAGGGATTCCCATACTAACAACGCCTTTTCTTCCTCTCTCACCTTTTCATTTAAAATGCATGGCATATCCATCACTCCACGTTCTCTAAAGAGATCCAGCCATAGATTCAAGCTCTCCCTTCCACCCTCAAGCTATCAAACACACACTTTTCAGTAACGTATGAATACTCTTTCATCAAACCGCAGAATCATCTCGACCAATACAAGCGTCGCCTACTCAATAGCTATGCCAAAAATCCATCTTTTCCAGACGCAATAACTCCTTGTCCCTCCCACATCTGCACTCATTTCTCAGTAAGTGCAAAAACTCCCACCATTCTGTCCTGAAGCAGATCCTCCATCATGAATCTCTTCTTCCTATGCGCTGCATCTTTCTATCTGTGCATCAACGGAAATCCAAGACATCATTTCTGTCATTCTCAGATTGTTAGTAATTGTGTATAGTTTATGGGGCAAAACCCTCTGTTCCTAGAGCCATTTACTAATTTTCACACCAAGTAAAGCAGCAAGGAGGTTTTTATTTTATTTCATCGCTTTCCATAAAATTGAATGAGGTGACTGCCACTGACCTCAGGAGAAACCCATCTGCATTTTAGGTCCCATTACTTCATACCAAACGGTCGATAACAATTTACTAAGCGGGACAGCGTCCCACCTCCCGGAGGTATTTTAGAATCGCCGGTTAGCCATGTCCTGGCAATTGTGCATATCCGAAATACTGTAGTATGTAATTACTTAAGTAATATATACAGTATATATATATATATATATATATATATATATATATATATATATATATATATATATATATATATATATATATATATATATATGATGAAATATTCAGCGACTGGGTACAGAGAAAACAGTTTATTTTTTTCAGTATCTAATTCAGCGATAGGAATATAATGACCTTACTTTGATAGGGTTTGCTGCAAAATATTTCTTTACAGTCTCGTTATTCCGTTTGCATATCTTATACCTAATATTGCGTATTATAAAGCATTTATGAATCATCTAACTTCATTTTTATTGAACTCAGTTTTATCTGGATATCTATCTATATATATATATACATATACTGTATATTATATATATATATATATATATATATATATATATATATATATATATATATATATATATATATATATATATAGAGAGAGAGAGAGAGAGAGAGAGAGAGAGAGAGAGAGAGAGAGAGAGAGAGAGAGAGAGAGAGAGTGCCTTTTGCTAATGTAACTATATGATTATAAGAACCCTATCACTAACTTGTTAAAAGTCAAAATACACCAGTGTTCATTTATCTTGGCTTCCAGAAAGGAAAAATGACTTTAAAAATCAAAAAATCAATGTCGGATACGTGTTACATTTCATTTATCTGTTTGTCCAGCCCAGTGTGCCAAGCAAGGACATTTTAATTCCTTTTAATGGCTCTTGATGAAACTCTCAGTTGAAACCAAAAGAGAATAATTGATCAGTGTTTGGTAATGAGAGTCATTAAGGAGAGAACCACTTCGGTTCCCAATGCAAGAGAGAATCCTTTGTTATTACCGGTCCGTAGCCAAGAATCTCTTCGTCGTGTATTAATAAAGTCTGACTAATGCTGAAGGACTTCAGTGACTATACTAGCTGACATTAATGGTGTATCTGAGAACATTTACGACTTTTGCATCAAGGGTTTTCTGGAAATGGAAATGCTAGCTTACATCTGGTTCACAAATACAGAGCTGTTTACATCATTTCTGATTTTTATAAATGAAGTCATCTTCCATTAAGTCCCAAGAACATTCGAAAGTAGTTGCCACTTCTCCTTGTTTTAATTATGCATGAACACTTGTGTGCTCTGCATTCTCACCATCTCTATAAAAGGTCGACAAAGAACCAAGTTCTGTGAATCGAGAACGGTTTTAGTTCAAAACAATTAGGCTTCTGGCTTTCGTAAATCATACATTGATTTAGCATTTATTTCACTATGCATTTCGAAGGGTTTCATTCAACACTGCGTCATCATTTTTGGAAACTTAGACAATTCCAAGTCGGAGTACTGGCAAATTGTAAATTACTTTATCGTTTTTAACGTAAAGAAAAGCAACATGTTCAGTTTTAAGTGTCATCCATTGTGTGGCACGTTTGTGAATAGCCACCTACAGTACTTTGTGAACAGTCGTTCATGGTGGAAAGCCCCTAGTATTTGCAGTTTTAGAAAACTTATTCATACCAAGCCACAGTTTCTTTTAGGTATTGACGTGAAGAGATATCTAAAGAAAAGTAGTATATTAGCTAGTGCTGGACCGTACAGTTGTTATCAATATTGATAGCCAATGAGCCTCCAACAGTCGCCCCTGACACCCAAGTCTAATATTTCATTCGCCACTAGTCTTCTTCTTTTAACGTGCTTGTTTTCCCATTTTGTATGGTGTAAGCACGATGCCTAGAACCATTCAAACATTGAATCTGTTGTAGAAGCCATAAATACCGCCTTTCAGGGTCGGCCAAAATGTTTACATTTGGGCTCACAACTCTACAGGTAAAGAAATGTGCATATCTCAGCCTACCTGCTGCGCTTAATTGTGCATTACTCAGCAATGGCGAAACCACCCAAGGTAAAGTGAGGATGATGTGAGCTAAAAAAAATTTTGTTTTTCTTCAAACTGTACAAAATGCAGAAACAATCGACTGGATAACACCAGTTCGCAAACGTCCATTGGATAGGGTATCTGATGCCGCACTGGATATTTTCCGCTAACCTGAGGGCTATGGGGTCCCGGTGTTGCCAGTCCACCCTCCTCCCATGCCTCAGCGAGAGCATACGTCCCCTTACCCCTTATTCTTTACCACAGCTAAAAAACTCACATCACCTGTAGATTTTCCAGCCGCAACAGAATAATCTCACCACTTCTCCAATGCCTAAAGTAGAGAAATGGGTAACTTAGCTAAAAAAGTCGACTCCACAATTTTTTTTTATTGAATTCCCACTCTTAATCACCCTAATAATTAGATGACTAACAGAAAACTGACGGCTGGCATATACATCGGATTAAGGGGAAAAGGATCAGAGCTTTACGGAGTTCATAGAGACAGAACGTATTTGTTTATGTAAATTAGACGAAGAGCGTTTGCTTCACTTGTGACAAATAGAAAAGTTTATGAACCCCAAACACAAGACATTATGAAGCTTCATGAGATTCATAAAATGTCTGTAAGATGCACAAAAATCTAGAAAAATTCACTAAGGAACGTTTTGTTATCACTTATTTTTGCTAGTCATTGGCACGAAATAAAACTAGTAGATCGTGACTTATTTGTAATACAGTAAAGCACTAAAGGAATCTTAGTATTCAAAACACGATTTTCTGCATGCTTTAACGTCTTGACTTTTTCTTGACCTTTTTTTTTTTTGTCTTTCTAAAGCCCTGTCCACGCTAACGGGCACTGCCCGACGGTCAAACACTGTTCCCATAACCCGTTCCACTAAACTTATCAACCAAGTATGGAGACAGAACGATGCGATTGTCTGGTAACACTGCTTCAGAAGCGAGAGAAAATATAAACAGCTGGAAGTGCCCGTCGGGCATGCCTGCTAGTGTGGACAGGCCACAACATCCACGACCAAGGCAAACACCGCCCACGAATAGTGAAGATATCCAATGGGTATCCCTGCCTATGACCTTCCTCTCTCGCTGTGGGCTTATAAATTGCCCAGTATGCAATGACCTTCATGATTTCCACAGTAGTCTATTGATATTCCCTTTTCGATAAGCCTGACATTATATTTATTTCTAACATACAGTCGCCCCAGCAACGCATTATATTACCGTAATAATTTTTTGACAGTGTCTAGACGCTAATTTAGTAGCAAATCTCGTGACATTCTGGACTAGAACTATAAAGTTATTTAAAATTATTTGTTAAGTGCCTGACACGAATGTGTAAGAAAAGTGCAGTATTTTTTAGGTGGAAAATAAAAACCATAATTATTTTAGTATTAATAATAATGTTAAGACGGCAAACCATGAAAAAAGTGGACATTGAAGGCAGAGTTAAAATATCCAGCCAACAATTATTTTCTCGGACAATTAAAACACGGATAACTTTGCTCGGAGAGTTGCGTTCGTCAGGGTTAATTCTTACAACCATAACTTGGGTCCAGTATCTATACGGAAAATCTCAATAGTTGAAAAAGTAACAAAAAATCAAAGTTTGTGCCCAGAAAAGGTAAATGTTTTGCTTGCGTGATACACTCTACTTTCTCACATACACACACAACGTGTGTATATATATATATATATATATATATATATATATATATATATATATATATATATAGAGAGAGAGAGAGAGAGAGAGAGAGAGAGAGAGAGAGAGAGAGAGGAGACAGAGACTATATATATATATATATATATGTATATATATATATATATATATATATATATATATATATATATATATATATATATATATATTTATATATATATATATATATATATATATATATGTGTGTGTGTGTGTGTGTATCACGAATCATGACACTTAATTATTATTTCAAAATGTCTAGCTAAGGTACCCATGTGCAATACTGGGTTTTGGTTACTTCTAAGAAGTTCCAGACACTCGTTTCATAGGACTATGGAACATGCCTTGAAAGAGAGCGGAAATAGCTATCTCACTCAGTTATATGAATTCTTGGAAGCAAAATAATACCTTTTGAGTCACCTGCCATGGCTTGTTTCCTTTTCGTGTTGTTTATTTGTATGTAAATTTAATTTTGGTAGATTTCTTTAACACACATGATTTTTGAAACAAAACCTATTAAATTTCTTTTATTCACTCTTTTCAAAAAAACATTTTTCATATAAAACAAGCTGAACACTTGGATTGCTGACAAAAATTCATTCCCATTTTAAAAGCCACAGCCTTTGTAATCGCCTTAGTTTGTCCACTATGTATCATTAATTCTACACGAGAGCGCGTGTGCTGTGGACGTTGAGTTAAGGGCATTTCACGGAAGAGGATGAGCAAAAAATGCTGAGGGAATTAATGAAAAAAAAGAAAGATTTGTGCACGGGTCAAAAATGTTCATCACAATATTTTGTACAAGCTGCCCCTAATACCATCCTATGAAAAACTTACCTACCTGTTGACGTTTCATTGCAAACTACAAAGAAAAATGATATTTTAAAGCTCTGATCTTCAATATTAATTTATATGGAAGGACCTTGAGAATAAAAGAACAGTGGGGATATCATGCTGACAAAATCAACTTACAGAGTGCTGCATGTTATGAAGTTGATGGGGCCAAAAAAAAAAAAAAAAAGACAGCAATGCTTTTCCAGTTAGATATTTTCATATTTCCATTGTTTCTGGTTACCTATTTATTTTTTTCACTGAAGAGAGAGTGTTGACGGAAGTAACATTTATGTCAAAAATAGGCCATAAAGCGAGTAAAATTATTTTGTTAGAGTAGACTTACAATCCAATATACGGAATACGATATATTGAAATGACTAGTCCCCCTTTTTTCCTGATATGGTAGCTGTCTCCCTTTAAGTTGGTTAGCCTTACGTGATTATCGAGTAATTGGGTAATATTTCAGTTATTATCATATAAAAAAAATTACTTTAGTCTTTTACTTGGTCGTCAAATACTATACATTCCAAGAAGTCCATAAGTCAAGTTTTCTCTTCCTTTTTTTTTCTTTGTAACGACATAGGATAACGACCAGATGTGATTGTCATTCATACTAAGAATTTCCGTTACACTACAATGCACCAACGTTTGCATTAGCAATGCAGTGACATTACATTGTTTACCACACGTTTTTTTGTTTAATCAAAACTTATGTAGGCTTAATCATTCATCAGGTAATATCATCAATAAAATAAATATGAAATAAAATCGTGTTAAAGTTTATTGCGTGTTTAAACTGGTGGGATTAAACCGTTGAAAGCTTTTTTCCTTCTCTGGGAGAATTAATTGCTTTGTTGAACCTTTCCTTTTGTCAAAAATTCGGATTGAGGGACGTAAGGTGAGAAAAAAAAGAAGCACTGCGTTGCAGAAAAAAAGAACCAAGTGGATGTTCTGAGAATTGCTTCTGATAAGTGTTAAATACTTTATATTTCAGTCATGATTTTAAAAACCTTTACTTTGTAACACAGAAAGGGAAGTATTCTTTTAGTTAACATGATAACCACCTACACCAAATTATAATGGGGAGCTGAAATATTGGCGGAACACTAGCATTTCACTATGTATTTCGAAATATCAAATTCACAGTTTACATTTATGCAAATATCAATATATGCCACAAATTACCATGAACGTACTGTCCAAAACATTTGGATTCCTATTCTGTGCGTACAAACTGCAGAAAATATCAGATTCAAAAGCATTTTGGATATGAATTTACATTTTTTTAACGGATAGATTTATCCCAATGGAAATTCGCTGAATCGCGTTAAAAGAGCATTTAGTATTTTTATTAAATTCAATATAAATTGTCGTCGTCGTCTTAGATTATGCCAGCCTTATGCTGGCACGGGCTCTTGCTCAAGGGAAGCCCGTAAAATAAACACGAAAAATAAGATTGTCGAAACCATAAAAGGATAATGGAGTTTGGTGTACATTTATAGCTTAATGATGAACTTTCCTAAAAAAAATTAATATGAAGTCTTTAGCTTAGTTGGGAATACAATAATGAGGCCCAAATAATATACTTGATATACTAAGTGTAGTATCACTTAGTATATCAAGATATTAGAAATTCCGTATACATAAAGTTTAGATACTTTTTACACACATACTTACATCCTTTCATATATAAATATACAACAATGAATGCACACATACATACACACACACACATACACAAACACACACACAAACACACACACACACACACCAGTTAAAAGTAGCATGATTACGATGTTAACTATTGGTAAAGGGAATCTGAATTTTTGCTTCTTTTCTTTCGCTTCTTAATATATTTTTTTTTATCATTTAAAGAGGGTGGTGGATGACAGGTTAATGGGAAGGGAATGTATTGATACTTACTACATAACTGGGGTAAATGGATAACAAGAGAATTCTGGCTTAACGTGATTACCAGGGTGTCGAAATAGAATGCTATCCTTTTTTTTATCGAAGCGCATGAATGCTTGCACAATAGAAATGATTTACGTCGAATCTCTAAGTAGTTCAGCGAGCGATTCATAAACATTTTAAGAAGTCATTTGGTCCTTCCGTTAATAAGAAAAACGAAAAAGTGATAGCCGTGTTTTTATATGGAGTAACTTGCCGTGGAAATAATATACACACACACACACACACACACACACACACACACACACACACACATATATATATATATATATATATATATATATATATATATAATGTATATATACATATACAGTATATATACATACATACTGTATATATTTACATATGTATATATATATATATATATATATATATATATATATATATATATATATATATATATATATATATATATATATATATATATATAAAATGTAGATGACTGTCCCTTTTATCCAGGTATTACTGTGGTGACTGTCCCATTCACCCATTTATTGTTGCACTGTCTGTCCCCTCTATCCAGGTATTATTGTGCTGACTGTCCCTTTTATTCAGACATTACTGTGGAGACTGTCCCCTTTATCCACGTATTACTGTGGTGACTGCCCCCCATGTATTACTGTGATGACTGCCCCATTTATCCATGTATTACTGTTTTGTCTGTCCCTTTTATCCGTGTATTACTGTGCTGACTGTCCCATTTATCCAGTTATTACTGTGGAAACTGTCCATTGTATACAGAAATTATTGTAGTGACTGTCCTATTTACCCAGATATTACTCTCGTGGCTGTCCCATTTATCCAGGTATTACGGCGCCGACTGTCCATTTTATCCAGGTATTACTGTGCTGACTGTCCGTTTTATCCAGGTATTGCTGTGCTGACTGTCCATTTTATCCAGGTATTACCGTGCTGACTGTCCATTTTATCCAGGTATTACTGTGCTGACTGCCCGTTTTATCCAGTTATTACCGTGCTGACTGTCCATTTTATCCAGATGTTAATGTGCTGACTGTCCTATTCACCCACACTAAACCTAAACACACTAAACACGAATCCTCACTTAACTGAAACAACCGCTCTAACCTTAGCACACCTCACTAAACCTAAACACAAACCTTGATACAGAATTATTAATCACAGGAAAGGAAAGCATTTCTAATAATATATTTCTCTGGTTCTAGTAAATAAAATTATGTATGCTAAACCCGTAGAGTTTATTTGCCACATCAGTTACAAAGGGAAGGGGGAAGCGGGATGGGGAAGTGGAAGGGGTACAGATGTGAAACCTACCTATTAACTAAATTGGGTCAGATGATGGCCAAGCGCCAAATTTTGTTCAGATCAATCAAGTGGTTACCACATAAGGTACAAAGGGAAGGAAGAAGGGGGATGCAGTATATGTACTGAATATTGGTGCTGATGTTCAGCAAATCTGGTCGCTCTCGGCAGAAAACGAGGACCAGGGATTAATTGTGAATGGGAAAGATCTCTCTTACAATACAACCTAGGAAAAACTAACAAACAAGAAACCAACCATCATTGGTCCAAGTCATATATGCTAATATTAGGAAACAGTAACCTACCACCACGAACCACTCTAAGTCCTCTTATACACGATACGTGGGCAAGTATGGTTTTGGGGAACACTTCGGATCAGTGTCGAGGTATGGTATCGAAGCATTGTGCCCACGTCTGTTGAGCCGAGAGCGTGTTTACATGGAACCTGCTAACTGAATTCGGTCAGTGGAAGAGAAACTCCTGGCAACGACAGAAGTTCTGCATACGCCTTGCACTTTTCATTTCGATTTTTATAAATGTCGCTTTTTTACCTGGTATAGACAAGGCCGGTCCCTATACCCTTCAATCAGTTGTAAATGTTGCATGGCACCACCGGTATACTGAACAGACTTTGTTCCAGGCCAACAACCATATCACATGAATACACTAAAAATAACATCAGACTAGGAACATTGCTCTGTGGGAATCTAGGCACAATATGTCTTAATATATATATATATATATATATATATATATATATATATATATATATATATATATATATATATATATATATAAATACATATATGTATATATATATATATATATATTAGATATGATATATATTACATATATATCATATATATATATATATATATATATATATATATATATATATATATATATATATATATATATATATATATATATATATATATTATATATGATATATATGTAATATATAAAATATATATATATATATATATATTTATATATATATATATATATATATATATATATATATATATATATATATATAAGTGTACATATATACATACAGTATATATATTATTGGGAGGATATCTCATTATTTATTTGAATCGAAAAGAGATTTAGAAATATTCTAACGTTATCTGAAAAATCTTGGTAGACCAAGATTTTTCAGATGACGTTAGAATATTTCTAAATCTTTTTCGATTCAAATAAATAATGAGATATCCTCCTTATAATATATATACTGTATGTATATATGTACACTTATATATATATATATATATATATATATATATATATATATATATATATTTATATATTACATATATATCATATATAATATATATGTGCAGTATGATTCTCATAAGATTTATCCCCCCAAAATTCTCGGCGTGCTTAAAAAAGAATCACTTCTCGTGGCAAGAAATGATAAAAGCAATTTTATTTTAAAGAAACAGAGAATTTATCTTATTAATAAACGAACAGAACATATACTGGGGGATATGTTATTTAGTTTTATATTTTTCAACCACGTAAGGAACTTGAAATATATGTAAATTATGAGTCTAGCAAAAGTGTGTAAATTATCGATGGAATTTATGATTAAACTTTTAGAATATTAACATCCTTGCCTAGGCCTTTTTATAGTAATTACTGAGTTTTTCGCAAAAGAATTTACAGATAAATCGTATAGAGAGTACGAATATTAAACGGTAAGCTTTATGATGATGAAAACTTTGCCCTTATACTAAAGATTTTGTTCATCACAACGCTATAATAAATTTGGCATTTGGTTTTTTATGCGTCACTTAATTAACTTGTCTTTTCAAAATGAAATTTAAGACTTACATAAAGAGCTGTCGCTTATCTTATGGGGAAAGAAAACCTTAGAATTATATATTCACGTACGTGACCCAAACAATGATACACATTGCAGCGGTAGTCTCCCTGGGATTTATATCGAGAAACCACTCCAATACTACAGTACTGCTTTTTTTTCAATTTTTCTTTTTATATCTGCTACCTTGAAACACTAACAGCTGTAAGTAGTCTTCATTACAGAGGAAGTTGTTCATTCTTTCACAATAGATATCAAAATATCAATAATATTACTACTGACATGGAGAAAATTGCCATTTGTATATTTTTCTTTTAAAATTCGCCATGTTCGTAACCCTGCATTCGTAAATGATGAGTGCCATTGGAGTGCCGTTGTAAATTCTAACGAAATCTGGAAAAAAGTAGATAATTTCCGTCTTAAGTTATCAAACGTATTAACAACAAAGCATTCGAACATTAGGGTAAGACTGAAAAACCAATAGTTTTCTTACCATTAACTCGATTATCTCCCAAACGAACGACAAAGCGATTCTGGTAAGTCTTCAGACCTACTTTCATGCGTGAAATGAAAACTAAAGTAATAAAAATGAAAAGTGTGGAAGCTTCAGGCTGTTGTGGGCAAAGCATTATAGCCTGCCGTTGCTTTCGACAGAAGTAAGAGCAATATCATTAATTTAAGAAATGTCGTTTCCCTCCCTGAAGTCACGCATCTGAAGATATATATATATATATATATATATATATATATATATATATATATATATATATATATATATATATATATATATATATATATCTTATATATATATATATATATATATATATATATATATATATATATATATAATGTAAGTTTGGTTGTGATCTGGTTGCTAGTGGGTTTCGAGATTTTATATTTATGGTCGTAATATATTTTCGGTTATTGGAATTTTCTCTCCCATTAACGAAAAGAATGACAATAATCGCAATTTGTTTTATTGAAACTTTGCGCATAAAGTGATGGTGAATATGTTATGGTTATTTTGTTAAAATGCTGCTAAGTAATAAATATATATATATATATATATATATATATATATATATATATATATATATATATATATATATATATATATATAAATTATTCTTGTCCCATCCACTTTGGATTGTTTCCTTTTTTAAGCTCAATTTTGGTTAATTTTATGAAAATATAAATTCAGAAAATACTGATATTGTTGTATATATAGCGACCTGACTTAAAGTACAATACTATATATATTGTATATTGTAAATTCTAGGACCACAAATCCCAAAATTAACTGTAAATTTTCACTCAGAAACAAGTAAAGAATCTTTGAAAGTTTACAGAAACATAATATAATGACTTGCATATCAGGAATACAGAAAATTAATGATAAGAACGGAGTAACAAACTGTCTTTATATACGGAGATATGAAATGAACCTATGTATTGTTTCAATGCATAATTTCTTTATTCAAGAGACTGACTGTTAGTACCAAGGTGTCGCCGATGTATCTGGCGAATGTCGATCGAACAGGAATGCGTGTACATGTGGCCCATCTTAGTAGTAAAGGGAGCCTATATGTTGCAAATTTCCAATACAGATCGAAGGACGTGCTCGGCATACCAAAATCTAGGGGCAGCGTGGCCGTAGATTTATCTGTCTAAATATTAGTAAACAGAAAATTGGTCTCTACAGACACGATCACATTGATAGTAAGGGATACCTTACTGATCTTTACCATTCCAGGGGAATTTATTTGGACACATTAAATGAGAATGTGGCGTGAATTGTTCGCCAGTAGTTAGGTAGGGGCTGGAGTTTCGCTGTAGTAGGTAAACATGCACAGGGGAGAGTCAGGCTATTGAAAATATTTACAACTTAAGCTGCAGTTAATATACCCCTAAACAATTTGTTGAGATATTGAGAAATATATGTATCCACACAAAAACTAAGACTTAAATATACCTTCATGGGTCTCTTAAACATAATTGTCACTGTAAATTTATTATTAAATAAAAACGCTTAGTAAAGTCCAAAATAAAAGTAATGAGGAATATGACGGTGAGTGTCCTAATAATGTAATGGTAAGAATCCAAGTATTTGTTTAGTGATGTTGAACAGGCCTTTATTTGTATGTGGTTCAGTTACCAAATACATTATTGCCAATGAAGATAATATTATATACTACATCTCACTGTGTAATCAGTTAATGCTGAAGAGAAACGAAATGTAAGTGCTGGGTAAGTAATGGTGAACAGTTCTCATTTTGTATGTGGGTTTATTACGGAATGAATTATTGTCAGTGGAGATGATTTTATATACAATGTTTCGTCGTTTAACCACATAATGATGAAAAGATACATAAAGCAAAAATTTCGTCAGAAAGAAATTGGGCACAATATATCCTTCCCTTTTCCCAAAGAAACATATGATTATTATTTAATGTTGTCGATTATGGGTAAGAAAAACTATCTATCTATACTTTTACGAAAATATGTATCTTAAAATAACATTTCAGGACTTTTTCAAGTCATTGTCCACGAATAAACTATAAATACAACATTACCAGGAACTGAGTTTTAGAGTCAACATAAGGACAGTTTTATACACGCAAGATTGAGCAATTATGACCAATCCGTGAGTTACTGCAGGTATGAAAATTGTCTCTTAATGAGCCTATCGCGTGTGAGTGTGATAGACTTTCTTGTCCCGTCGTTTTTCCCGCTGGTGTCTAGGTTTTATTAAAGAAATTTTTGAAAAGGATATCTAGCATAGCTTAAGTTAGTGGCAATCTCTGCTATTTCTTGAAACTCATCTTCCGTGTAGTCTAGGCTACGTGTGCTGTGTAATCTTAGGAATCTAAGAGTATGTAGCCCAGAGTACATAAAAGATTATTTATGGGGGAAATTGTTGAGAAACCCAAGAAAACCTTTTATAGCGGTCAGTGCGATAAAAAGGAGTCATTTGATGTCGTTCAATTTTTGAGGATTTTAAGCATAAGGAATTTTTAAAATATAACTGCATTTCGAAAAAATATGTTAATCAAAAATAGCCCTATGAACTATTATGATATTATATACAGTATCCTTTTTTCAGAATATAATTCATTTAATTTGTGCCCAACACCTAAAGGCGTTTGTATAAAAAAAGAGCATGAAAACAGTTTCAGAATGGTACACAAATAATACTTTGGCCATCCATTTTGTTAACTATGGAAGCTATGGAAACCGTATTAGTTAGTCAAAGGCTGACACAGGAATCCATGTTAATAACTGTACCCAAAGAAATATCCAGGTAACAATGTTAATTACCTGTTTAAAGGGTAATATTTAAATGTTAGTACAGTTTTGCTTACCATCAACCCTCTATAACCCTCTTTTCTTATATCTGACTTATCTGAGGTCATCAAGAAACTGACCTCAAGTTCTGTATGAATATGATGTATCTGTCCTTCTTACTCCATTGTGGGTCTGACGATGTCAATTAGTCGAAAGTACTAGCTCCATTCATCTCTTGAACATTTCCTTTCTTGGCTATATGTATGTATATATAGAAGAAATATATACAGTATATATATTATGTATTATATATTTTATATTATATACTATATATTATATACATTATATATATATATATATATATATATATATATATATATTATATTATATATTATATTATATATTACACATTATGTATTATATATTAAATATTATATATTATACATATATATAATATAATATATATAATATATATAATGTATATATATATATATATATATATATATATATATATATATATATATATATATATATATATATATATATATATATATATATATATATATATATATGCATTCTGTATGTATGTGTTTGTGTGTGCGTGTGTTTCTGTGTGATCGTGTATACAATGATGGACGAGACAAGGAAACAATTTGGACGAAGTTTTTTCTCCCTTACCGATCACATGACAAAGTACTTCCAATAAGAAGGAAGTTTATGTCAACTAATCAGTTTTGTTAATGCCTAGTTTTCAATTTTCATTTCGTCTTTTTTTTTTTGAAACTAGTTTTAAACCTCAGAATTTGTTTGTAATATTTTTAAGATAAGAAGGCAAAGAAAGGTTCATTTTTTTTCACCCAAAATATTAATGGTTTTCATCTCTGAAATATTTATGACTCCTTAAATATCTTTTACTTGGACTAGCATTCTAATTTCCGTTTATCCATTCTGGGTACGCTATTTTCCTCGATCTGGAAATGTTCGAAAAATATTTTTATCTTTCTAATTATCAGGTCATTAATCTTTCCGGTAAGAACATTAACCAGTAGGCGGTATCATTACTTTCATTAGGCGAACTTCCTCATCTCTGTGAAGGTAATTTTCGTTAAGTAACCTAATTACTAAATATAACGTAGTTAATTGTCGAAATTCTCATGCAAATCGGAACCCAAGTTATGAATATCTCAAGCACTTCATGAATTTAATGACTTATTCTGCAGCAGTTATTATAAGCTACCAACTTTGAGACAAATTGGAGCAGGTAGAGTTGCGAATAAATCATCAGTTCATTATCAGTAATGAAAGGGTATATGTATAACTTGATGTGCAGTAATGCAGTAATTTTTCCTAGCCTACAATTATTTTTGTTCTTCACATTTTTGTTTTCTTTTATGGATTCCAGTAAAAGACCAGTCATATCTCTGTACAGGTATTTTACTTTATTCCATTTTCCTAGCATATAGAAGATATGGACAAGTCAAAGAGCCTACGAGTACAGTATTTTCTAATGTTGTTTGTGGATTTTGTTTTCGTCGTAAATTATTGTTGAAAGTACTTCTGCTAGAATACTATACACATATTTTATACTATACATGAGTTAATATCTTTAAGGCGAAATGAAAGTCATATATATATATATATATATATATATATATATATATATATATATATATGTGTGTGTGTGTGTGTGTGTGTGTGTGTGTGTGTGTGTGTGTGTGTATAGTGTATGTACCCACACACACACACACACACACGCACACACCGATCCACACACTAAAAAGGTTTTAGCCTTCATTTATCAAGAAATTTCTTTGGGATATATGTGTGGGTGTGTATTCCCGCGATGAAATATCGATTTCATAATAAGTATTATTACACTAAATATTTTAGCGCAGGTATAATGGGTTAGAAAATTGTGAGAGATATATATATTCACTGAGCGTAAAGGGGCGGCTAACATCTGAGAACAACATATATTGCATATTCTTTGCAATAATGCTCTCCCTTCTCCTCCTCTTCCCCGGCAAAAGTTTTTAACAAAGGGAAACTGCATATTTAGATATTTACCTTTTTAATTTAAATTTACTTCGTGAATTTTCTCCAGGATGATTCCTGTATCTTTTGTAAATCGGAATCAAAGGACTTCTCTTTCTAATCTCAAAGAATTGCTCTGTTACTTATTTCATATAAATCCTCATAGCTCAAAGGGATTGCTACCTGGTCATATTTTATTACTTTTTGTGGGATGCAATGCTCAGACTCCGTACTTCGTTCATTAAGATGTTCTATCTATGACGATGGACTTGATCTGAAAGTAAATATAACTTAGTTTCTACATCTGTGATTAAGGAAAAAATTAAGCTATTTTTTCCATTCTAAATTGTTTGCAAAATTAACATTCCCTCTTAACAGTCCTATCAGTTTTGACCTGGAATAAGAGTTGAAAGAGCTAAGTCGTTAAATTCAAGAAAACGTATACAAGACAAGAGTATAGAAAAGTCTACTTTCAGTTCGATAATTTCCTTGCCTCTTTATTCATCGAGGAGAAAAATAATAGTACTCTCTCCAGTTAACTTATTTAGGTATCTGTAAAAACGGGATACTGTTATTATTGTCCGTTATGCAGGTATTACCTAGACGGGATAATCTACTAGAACACATTATTGATACTACTCTAAGAATAAGTCCAAATTAATGATACAGCTTTCCGCAGAAATCCATTCTGAACGAGGGGAGAAGCTATAGGTCATGTTATGTGTACGCCTTTGTGGAAACATTTTCCGTTTCCATACACTACGCATAGCAATTATGTTCGAGCCGTTGGCTTTATTTAATGAATGGATCGCGTGTTCTAACAAATTGTGGCACACTTTCCTCAACGTATATCCTCCCATCTGTTTAGCCTCTGCAATTGATTTATATAGACACTCGCGTTTATGAATGATTGCATACTACTTTGTCTTAATAGTTGTTTAGTAAATCGCTTCCAAATATGACATTACGGTGAGATAATGAGTGAGATTAAGTTTTTTTCATTTATTCCTCAATAGGGCCGTGTTCTTGATTTCATACAAATTACTTTTTTTGTCTTGATACGCAATGATTCACAAAATTGTGGGTTGTTAATATAAAAGTGTACAGGCAAATAGCTTCATACGAAGAATTTCAGAAATACTGTAAGTAGTTCAACAAGAACATTACCCATCAAAGAAAATGAAAATAATGAGAAATAGTTCTTATTTTGTTTTCTCTCATCAATTTACTCTATTCATATAATATGTTGACAACAATCTAGTACCACAACGAGTATTGTATCCGTGATATGTACCAAATATTTAGCCTTCTCCTCAAATCTGATGCTGTTGACGTATGCTTAAGATATATTTATTCATGTACAGTACTTTACTACAAGATCCTATGAACAAGAGATGGACGAGGTCTTGGTGCCCTCAATATCAGTAAGTAAGCTGACAGCTTCAAGTCTAGTGAAGCAAAGCGTATGACAGTCAGTGGACTAATGAGAATAATGCAGATGTGAAGATGCGGCTAGGAAGATCTCCGAGAAGAAAAAATTATGAAGCTAGCAAAAGGGACATTGTGAGAAATAAAAATCCACAATTATATAGTAAATATATTACTATGTAAAAAACCAAAGACTTTCGAACACCTCATCAGTGTTAACGTTAAAATGCAAAGTGAGGGTAGTTTTCTTATGAAATAGTTTTTAAAAATTGGGGGCGGGGCGAGAAGATAACAGCCCATCACGGAAGTGCTGGTTCGGGTGTTATGTAATACCAAATTCAACAGGCAGTTGCGCCAATCTCCTTGATCTTCTTACTTGCGATGTTGCATCTGCCTGCGCTGCGTAGGTGCCATAGTCGGAACCATCCCCAGGGACGTCGGCTATCTGGAGAGAGAGGGGAAGAGGAAGCAGAGCAGCAGGGTTCACACGGTCAACGTCAGTTTTTAAATGAAGATAATAAGTCATTTACTAATGAAGACCCTTTCATCAACTGGTTTATTGCCAAACACCACATTAAACATTTTAATTTCAAAACTGACGTTGACCGTGTGAACCCTGATGCTCTGCCTCCTCTTCCCCTCTCTCTCCAGATAGCCGACGTCCCTGGGGATGGTTCCGACTATGGCACCTACGCAGCGCAGGCAGATGCAACATCGCAAGTAAGAAGATCAAGGAGATTGGCGCAACTGCCTGTTGAATTTGGTATTACATAACACCCGAACCAGCACTTCCGTGATGGGCTGTTATCTTCTCGCCCCGCCCCCAATTTTTAAAAACTATTTCATAAGAAAACTACCCTCACTTTGCATTTTAACGTTAACACTGACGAGGAACACCGTTCAGGTGTTCGAAAGTCTTTGGTTTTTTACATAGTAATATATTTACTATATAATTGTGGATTTTTATTTCTCAGATTGTTTTTCACGAAATTGTGAATCTATTAGCAAAAGGGACATTTTTACTTAAGTTTACTAGAAGCTGTTGTTGCATTTGTGGCGTGGCTGTGTCCTATTCATGCGGTTCAAAAAGTGGGACAAACATGCCTGGAAAGGTGTTTACAATATTGCAGGTGGTTTTGAAGACTTATTAATGAACATGGAGTTTAGCTGCACGATGCTTTTTTACTAATGAAACATTGTTTTCCTTTAGTGGGTATGCTAACATTTTGAACAATAGGATGTGACGCATTAAAAATCATCATATGTTTCCTGGAAAACCCTTGCGTCCTTGCTAAGTGAAGCGTGTTCTGTAAGTCAATGATGTATACAGTAGTTGGTCCAGTTTTCTCTGAGTGATAAATTCCGAGATATAATAGCGCAGGTAATCGTACTCTTGTTGAGGACGAATGTTACCTGTTGGTTCAGAAAACGACACCACAGATCACACGTCAAGTTAAACTAAGGTCATCTTTCACGAGTATTTCGATGAGTTCCTCATTTCCAAAACACGTTGCGAGACCTTGCATTTCAAGTTTTCTTTCTATGATATCAAATGAAAGTTGTCTGTTAGACTAACCCCCTTACAATAAAAGAAAAAAAAATTGAATGCTTACAATGAAATTTCAGTTGCACAAGATCTGTCAACATGTTAAAATGATTGCAAGGTCTTATTCGTTGAAATTACTCGTGTTCAAACACTCAGATTTATTTATTCTATGTCTTTAATGCACATGTGCACCCTCAGGTATGTGTATTATAAATATATATACCAAATATATGACCTCACGTTACCGTATCGTTGAATTACTTTGCAGATTACGAATACTGCCAACAAAATTACCTTAATAAAATATCAAAGTATGACACTGCGTCAAAATTAGATGATTATTTAACTGTTTACTTTTTAATCCATTAAAGAAATGCTACAACAGGCAAACTTCTCTCTCTTCCTAAAATTACCCAAACTAATTAACGTAAACGAAGGATTAAATGAACAAAGATGAGAACCACACATTTCAAAGCGGCTATTAAAATAACAGATCGCTGAATTCATCGAAAGTGGAAATTATTCGAGATTTGCTGTAAAGCAAGCTTTCTTATAACAGAAAATGAAATGTTATTCATATGCAAATTCTTATATATATATATATATATATATATATATATATATATATATATATATATATATATATATATATATATATATATATATATGTATAAGATACGTAGCTGAGGAACAATTACTTATATATATACGGTATATATATATGTAATTGTTCCTCAGCTACGTTATGTTATATATATATATATATATATATATATATATATATATATATATATATATATATATATATATATATATATATATATATATAGAAATCATCAACACACAATCACGTGTGGAACAGAAATAAATTTCTGACTCACGTCGGGATCGAACCCAGGCCTCTCAGGTGGAAAGCAAGGGCGTTATCCACTGGGCCATACAAGTCTAAAAGAAGTTGGAACCTGAGAGCAACTGCACCCAAGGAATTACCTGGGCAAGCTAACTGCTTGCATACCAGCGAGTTTTCCCCAACTTTCCACCTGAGAGACCTGGGTTCGATCCCGACGTGAGTCAGAAATTTATATATATATATATATATATATATATATATATATATATATATATATATATATATATATATATATATATATATATATATACACATATATACATATAAAAGTTACGTAACTGAGGAACAATCACATAAATTTGTTGCTGAACTAAATATTTACTCCTTGACAGATACAAATACTAATTAAATTCCCATCAGCGTCCCCAATGCATTTGTTTTCAATGAGCATCAGTCTTGTAATATCAGTTTAAATCCACACTTTTTGATAAAAAAACAAACTAAAAATTTACAGTTTACAGAATAATCATCTCTTCATAGTTAAGAGAAGAGGCAGTAAAAACTGAAAACCTGTGATGTTTTTGGACGCTTTTTGTAGTCTACTAAAGTTTATTACTACCATTTACCAGAAAAAGAGGAAACCTTACTGTGGTAACCTATTTTTCTTAGCTTTGCGTAACATTCTCTCCTGTGCCTTCTTGTGACCTTGATCGAGCATGATGTACATGAGAATTTTTCATTTCTCTCTTTGATTTGCTTTTTCATTTTCATATTACCTCAGTAGACAAAATGTTTTCCCACTTTCGGAGAGAGCCATTTCTTCTAGCGGTTATCTCTGATCTTATAAGTGTTCATCATTTTTGGCATTATCATTACCTCATTACGTGAAGTTTACTATGTCAGTGAAGATAATGTTTCTAATCTAATTTTGTAGGTAAATTAACCAAGGAAAATTTGAGCTAATTCTCTATACCTCTTATATTGCTTTGAAATTTATGACGGGCATTCATATTTATTGTTATTAACCTTCAAGGCTGAAACAAGTTTTGGAAACTGCAGTGGTAAAACGACGCGGTACTTCGCTATCGGCAGAAATGAAAGCAGGCGTAACTTTTAATAAAAGAAGTTTTGCTTTATAACAAAAATATTTTTTATATGCGTGCCACCACTCGCAGAAATTACATGCTAAATTTTATACGTGTTATTGAATCACAAAATTGTCTTATGTTATACTAGAATGAAATCTTTGGCAATTCTCTGGCTGCTGATATATTTTTTTTTTTTACCGGTATGAATGGTAAAACATTTAATTCATATGTTAGCCCATTTATATTTATTACATTTTCATTTAATAATTATTCTGTTCCTTTTAGACAGTCTTTGTTTATTTAATTTTTTTTATATTTAAATCGTATCTTTATAGGACACAGGTCATATACAGTGCAGTGCATATGACAGTGCTATGGCTTGCCGCATTAGATGTTCCTAAAAGCAATTTGATGTTGGGAGTTATAGAAAATTCTTCTTTACATCAAGTACGAATACTTATACAGCATTAGCATTATCCGTATCGGATGTAAATCACCCCAAGAACTTCCCCGGATTAAGTGCAATATCTGAATGAACATTATGAAGGAGGCTGAAGAAGGCAAAACGTATCGTCTTGTAACAATGTATAATCAGCCAGCGCCAATAGAGACAATGTCTGCTCACTTCCCCCCAAAATCCCCCATGTAGGCGGAGATTTTTCTACCTCCTTATTGCATCAGCAGGTGAATAGCGGTAATGACTGGGTACCTCTAATATACGTCATCGCCCTACGTAGTTACCCCAGGTGGGAGGCGACTCCACCCAATTGGTAGGTCTGCTCACTTCCCCCCAAAATTGCCCATGTAGGCGGAGCATTGTCTGCCTTCTTATTGCGTCAGCAGGTGAATTGCCGTAATGAGTGGGTACCTCTAAGATACGTCATCGCCTATGTAGTTACCCCAGGTGGAAGGCAACTCCACCCAATTTGGTAGACTTTGTCTCTCTTGGCCTTGTAATCAACCATTGTGGTCCTAAGTATATTTTAGTTTAACCAGATCACTGAGCTGATTAACAGCTCTCCTAGGGCTGGCCTGAAGGATTGGATTTATTTTATGTGGCTAAGAACCAAGTGGTTACCTAGCAACGGGACCTACAGCTTATTGTGGAATCTGACATACATTATGACGAGAAATGAATTTCTATCACCAGAAATAAATTCCTCTAATTCTTCATTGGCCTGTCTGAGAGTCGAACGCTGGGCCAAGACCAACATGCTTGCGACAAGGGGCATGTAACCCTGAAGAGGTGCAGTGGCTGCAATCTACAAAAAAAAAAAACTGTTTGGAGGTAATTTTGGGATCACTATGCCTGGAAGGGAGCTATAGTTTTTTTGTGTGGGAGAAATTGGCAGTCCCGAAAGCCCTCGGTAGGCCTAGCAAGCCGGTGTGCTTTTATTAAGAAGCGCATGACTCACCTCAGGGCGGAATATGGCACTCAATAAGGAATTCCTGAGACAGGATTAATAACAACCTTGATAGTTTACCTGGCGTCTGCTGAGCAAGGTATAATCAGCATAGTTTAGCTTCACTTTCATGCAATTTCACAAAAAAAAAATATTCATTACCCATTTTCACTTATAGCTGGCAGCTCCAGAGAATAAGACAGTACACCTCTGTACATTCACACTTTGATCGCTGAATCGTGGATGAATCCGTCATTTAGAAAACTTCCACATTAACCACGGTTTACATTTTTTTTACTGTTATTAATTTGACCAAACATCAGCTTTAAAAAGGGAAATCTGAAAAAAAGTGATAAAAATTTTACATGTTAATTATTTCCATTCTAGCCTGTAGGTGACCTGTGGTGTTTAGTGACGCTTGTAGATTCCGATTTTGGAATACAAATATTAGGTCTAAACATCAAATGCCACATACTGTACAGTAGTCATGCAAATATCCCTGTTTTTGGTTTTATTCAATATTAACGATATATAAGAATTAGTTCAAATGGCTGTAATGGCCTGTTCGATATACGGAAAATTTATAGCTTTCCCCTAGTACGAACCAGCTTTCCCCTAGTACGAACCGTACAGTATAGGGCTGTGGTCATTGTAGATAATACGAAAAATGGAAGATAATATCCCTATACTCGGAGAAACATAATTGAGGTACACCGATCAGATTCAGGAAGATGCAAGGAATAGAAATAGATAGAGAAAGTTGACTGGAGCGGCCGACCCTGCTATACAGTGGGACTAATAAGGTTGAAAGAAGAAGATCAAATTCAGGATCCAAGAACAATTGGCGGTATAATCTGTTGCTTGGATCTCAGATTCATTATTTGCTGCCGCTACTGAGCCCATGCTACGTCTGTTCAGTTGAAAGCCCTCCCCACCTGCGTTCACAGATTGTTTATAAAAGTGCCGTTAAGTGTAGTTACGAATATAAACAATGCTACTACGACTGCTACTAAAGTTAGTAGTAGTAGTAGTACTAGAAGTAATAGTAGTAAAAGTTTAATAAGTTCCCATTCTGAATAAACCTAAGCAAAATACACAAGGAAACCAATCAAATAGTTCTAATAATCATAAGGATTCACTACTGCAGTTGGCACAGTGATATTAGTAACAATGCAATAATCCTTATCAGTATGACCTCAAAGAAATGCAGTAAACTATTCTTTGTTTAGGAAGCAGAGAAAATCATCCAGTTTGAATCTGGCCGTTAAAAGAAGCCAATAATCGCTGAGATTCTCATAACGAAAAGTTTTTCTTCCACTGAGACTGAAACTGTTTTCGCTGGTTGATGATTTTCGTGATATTTTGGGAGTCAGATTTTCATTGTAGATCGATCTTGCTCATTCCACATGAGATCGTCTATAAACCAGACGATGAAAACATTTAAATAGTCTTAAAAAAGGAAATATTCTTAATACTTACACATACGCCATGTTATGTATATTATTTTTTTTTCAAACATCGCGGGGATGCCAATAAAAGCCCCAGTATCTGGCAATATCAGAACTGCCGTTAACATTTACAGTATTGTTTTAAGAAATCCTTACAAAGAATCTAATTTCCTCACTGTATAATTTACGCTATAATCAGAGCTGTTACAATATATTCCTTATTTTTGCGTTTTGGGCATCGCGCTAACAAATCTGAAGTGTTGAAGTTGCATTTATTTGGCACGATTTAAAAACATTTATGCGCAATTCCTCCCAAGAGGTAAGCATCAATCTTCTTCCCAGTTCTGAATTTTTAATAAAGTGTTCACTCATCCATCTCTCATCTTTTCATCACTCATAGAGTTTTAGGTTTTGCTCTCATAATCACCCATTTCATTTCCTCTCCAAATTACCTGCCCACTTTTAACGCCGGCCACCATTCTTTGTTACACGGTAACGTTCTCTCTCTCTCTCTCTCTCTCTCTCTCTCTCTCTTTCTCTCTCTCTCTCTCTCTCTCTCTAGTTCCTCGTTGGACGGGTCGGTATAGTTCTCGGCTAGCACTCTGCTGGACCCGCGTTCGATTCTCCGACCGGCCAATGAAGAATTAGAGGAATTTATTTTTGACGATAGAAATTCATTTCTCGATATAACGTGGTTCGGATTCCACAATAAGCTGTAGGTCCCGTTGCTAGGTAACCAATTGGTTGTTAGCCACGTAAAATAAGTCTAATCCTTCGGGCCAGCCCTAGGAAAGCTGTTAATCAGCTCAGTGGTCTGGTTAAACTAAGATATACTTAACTCTCTCTCTCTCTCTCTCTCTCTCTCTCTCTCTCTCTCTCTCTCTCTCAAAGCAGCTTTTGTTTGTTCTTGCGCAAATTATTTCGTAAAATTACAGATTCATTTTAAAATATGTTGGTAACATTAAATCAAAAGGATTATTTTATACCTTCTTTGTGACAGCAGACTTTTCTTTATAGTTGATTTCAGTGGGGCAAAATAATGACAAGTATAAATAGAAACTATATCTGTAGATTGATCTGATTAACAATAGTAGCCTAACTGTTATTCACTAAGTATCTTGGCAAATGTTATGCCTACTAATGCACTACTGTCATTCGTTTAACTAAAAAAAAAAAAGTCGTTACATATTTAAAGCACGGCTTGCTTTGGCGTTTTTTGGTATATGATTGATTTAAATTATTTCATTAGTAGTTTGCGTAAAATTATAAAATAATGACACCCCGGAGTTAAGTATACCTTAGTTTAACCAGACCTTTCCTAGGGCTGGCCCAAAGGATTAGACTTATTTCACGTGGCTAAGAACCAATTGGTTACCTAGCAACGGGACCTACAGCTTACTGTGGAATCCAAACCACATTATACCGAGAAATGAATTTCTATCACCAGAAATAAATTCCTCTAATTCTTCATTGGCCGGCCGGAGAATCGAACGCGGGCCTAGGAGAGTGCTAGCCGAGTACGAGAGCGACACCCCTGACTTGACTGAAATGGAGTGAACCCAGAATCTGGGATCCGAACCTTAGTCTTGCCTATGCTGTTTCACTGAATTTCACGTTATCATGGTTCCTCGTGCGATAGTGGATTTCTTTATTTCTTGTTATTATTCATTCTGCGAGCCATATAGTTCTGCCTTCACTGAAAAAAAGGTAATGTCCGCGCATTTATCTTACATATACAGAGATATGTGTAAATTGAGTTAGAGTTCTGTAATTAAGGAATGCTCTCAAAGCCTCTACCCTCGCCAACCGATCTCCAGTAGACATGTTGCAGCTTTATCTACAAGATGCAGCAATTTATCTGGCAATGACATTGCAACCCCTTCCAATTATACCCTAATTTTAATCAGACTTATCATACGAAGTATCTTATCGCAAAGCTTGTAGATATGTTAAATGACGTTTTCATTGCAACATATGACATGCAAATAACTGTTATTGGGATAGTCGAAAGAGTCAGGTCTGGTGTGGTGCTAAAATTTTTATCCTGAGATTTTCACGGCGCAATCCCAGAGCCAGAATATTTGCATAGTCGATTATTTTCATCTCGGTAGTTTGCGCACTTTGCATGAAATCTGCATTAGAAGCAAATTAGATTTTTTCTTTCTCATACTGTCCACAATCCAGCCATTATTGAAATGAGATGGAAGGAAGCGAGGTAAGCGAAAACAAAAGGTGTTTGTTGAAAATTAATTTAATATATTAGTACTAAGCAACATCAATGAACTAAAAAACATTGTATTTCATATTCGTATCTAAAATGGTCTTTTGTCTTATGTCTGTGTATTAGTTAATGAGGGAATAATACATTTTCTGAGCTTTGATTGTTGGTGCCGTAAAATAAAAATAAAAACTATTAAGACATTCTTTATATATTCAAGGTACTGAAAGCATTCTTTTAATCCAATCGTACCATATATTGCACAGTCTCTAGTCCGTTATGTATTCGAAAGACTGAAAGGCTGTTAAGGAGCTGCCTAGTGTCATTCAGTTCTGTATGATAAATGTCAAGTCTTTAGAAAGTAGCTTTGCCCTAGTTTACCCTTTCTTTGAACGAAATAGTGTTCCTATTATCATAAATGTCCAAGATACTTGGTGAAAGAGGATTATCTCTATATACAGTCTATAATTATTCAAATAGAGAAAATAACGCCGATTTCATTAAGCATTATCTTTTAATATACATAAGTTATTGTTCTTTGTGGTTATATATGGAAGTCTGAATGCTAGCTGTTTTTGCATTATCTGTAATCGGTAGATGTAACTGCAAAGTGATATATATATATATATATATATATATATATATATATATATATATATATATATATATATATATGTGTGTGTATATATATATATATATATATATATATATATATATATATATATATATATATATATATATATATATATATATACATGGCAAAAGTAATTTACTTATTGCCTCCTCCCATACTCCCAAATCTATTTCTGCTAACTCGGTAACATGAAGCATACTCTATTCAATTGTCTGGTACCCAGCAGTAAAGCCTTAAAAAAATATAGATAAAATGAACGTCTCCTCGGGGAAAAGAAATCCTTGGACGAGATGAATTCTTGAGAGATGAATGGACGCATCAGCGGGAATTAGGAGAGTGGTCAGAAAAGATTGCACAAACGGTGGGTGGGACGAATGGTGAAAGAAAACGGAGGAATGGTTTCAGGACTGTAAAAGTAAGTGCTATGAAAATTACTCTCCGTCACTCTGAAAAATGCAGCTTGGGAGCGCAGACCTTTTGTTCGTAAATGTTGCAGTAGACAGGAAAATAACAAATATTCTCTTAAATCATATACTGAATTTTATGACAAGTACAAAAAAAAGGAACATTCATTTTAAAATATATGAATATGAATATCAAAGATATAAGATGCAGTATTTTCTTTGGCGAACCTTTATTTCAGCAATGAACCGCAACGATGGGCAACATTATTTTGGCAATAATAACTTTGCCCATATATATTTTGCTTTATCGCCGTAGACAATAATTAATATAGACTTCTGATTCCTAAGCAAGACCTTTAAGACGGAGTTGTTAGCCTCTTTCCCATCTGCTTAGATCCATTCGCTAATGGATCGAATTGTGAGCGGTAGTCCAGTGTGATCCACGAGCCTACAAATCAGTAGAATGCTGCGCCGATTAGTCATATAGCGAGGTGGACTGTGGCCCTCCGTAGTCTACCTAATATTTATATATATATATATATATATATATATATATATATATATATATATATATATATATATATATATATATATATATATACAGAGAGAGAGAGAGAGAGACAGAGAGAGATAGTATTGTTGTTGATGTTTGTTTGTCAGTCTGGAAGTCCTTGATATGATTATGTATTATTAATGCATATGAAAGTGATTAACGGAGCGTGTATGAAGGCTATTAAGATGTTAAGAATGAAAAGACACCAGGAGTCCGCAGGATAACAAGTAAGAGGCCCATGTACTTTAGTGAAACTGTGGCTGAATGAATGACCAAAGTACACCAGCTATGTTTGGATGAAGAAGTTCTAAAGTAATGGGTGAAAGGACAAATTGTTTCACTGCGTATGGGTATATGTGATGGAGGAGGCTGTAGAAATATTAGGGGAATAACATTACTTATTTTGATTCAGAAAGAAAGACAAAGAGATTGCGTATCGAGTGTTTGTCATAAGTTTATTAAATAGCTTGAGAATTAGGGGAAAATTATCAGGTGATGTGAATGCATAAGTAAACACTTATAATAAAGTTGATAATACTACATTTAGAGTGCTTTAATGACGTAAAGTGTAGAAAGTAATGACTTCAGAGTGATTAAATTTTTTGGTTGTGATTTGAAGCTTCTGCTATGACATTTAGACAGGAGAGTGACTGGTTTTATGTAGAAGTCGATCTGCACGAGAGTGTCTCATAGCTTTATGAGTGGAGTGGTGCAAAACATCTTAAAAAAAAAGTTTTTCCAGAACATCACATGTGTCAAATGAGAGAGAAATAGTTGTATTAGACTAATAATAGTCCATATGGTTCTCCAAGGAGCCGCGTGGTTCAACTCATCATTTGTCGTTGACATGTTCAGCAAGAAAAGTGCGAAGGTTAATGCCATTCCGAGTAAATTAAGAGGGATTTGATTATTGACCTGCCTCTAAAAAAACTTAAGCTTTTAAGCTAGAGATGGGGCCAGTAGGTAAAAATAAGAGAGTTCCGGGGAATGTATTAAAAGCAGGGCCAGAAGGATGTTAGCACGAGTGATTAAATCTGAAAGGAATGGAAAAGGTTGAGTTATATAATTATTTGAGAGTAAATGCGATTGATTATGATACGATTATTAAAGGAGTGAGTCAGAAAATTGGAAAAACAACAATGTATCGGGTTAGTACAAGATTCGAAGTAGAGTTGTAGTATCCATAGAATCAGAGGTTGTATTTATGAAGCGATCCTTAAAGGGAAGGAAATATCTGTTAAGCGAATCAAAAGGGTATAAATTTCTGAGATGAACTGTTTTTGTAGTATGTGTGAGAAATGTCAACAAATACAGAGGCTAAGGTAAACTTACTACCATAGGTAAATAAACAGATGGTTCAAAGTGTTTTTGGATGTTGTGGTTGGATGAATAGAATAGAGAACAATAGGTTATTGAAATTAGTGTAATTTGCAGTTTTTCTAAAGTAGGAGGAACATAAAAAATAGAGGATTTGGGATAGATGAAATCGAAAAATATCTGAAAGCAAAGGGCCTCACTTTATGAAGAACGAAAGTACGTGCAAGACAGATATGGTTATTTCCTGCGCATGCGCATAAAGGTTACACTCCGGTGGCAGTCCCTTCGTGTTGGTCATATCGTAAAAGTCGTCTGCATAAGGGGCAAATCCCTAGTTCAGCTGCTAATTTGTGAACGCTTTAGTAATTATAATTTTTTTCCTGGAGCTGCCACAGCCTATTTACGCACATGCTTACACATATATGTCTCTGTAGATAAAGTTTCGGTTTTATGATATTACTTGAGTAACAGAATATCATCTGTACCTCCCAACGGGAATTACCCACAGACAAAAATAAGATTATATATGAAGGGGATTACGAACACAAAAGAAATCAAGTTAATCCACATCTTCATCAACACTTGATATCCCAGACAGATGGAATACTCTGTTTTATTCAACTAGGATATGAAAAATTTGGTGAGAGAGACAGACTAGATAAAATTAAATGGTGACACGAAGAGAGTTCAAATGATATACCGTACAGAATATGAAATGTCAAAGCGAAGGGTTGCATAATCCCCGTATTTTTCTTTTGAGAAACATTTATTCACTGAAGTATTTTCGTCTAAATAACTTCGTAATAAAAATTGTAATCATAGTTTTATCAGTTACCTTGAGAACGTTACGATTTCATTAAATATAGCAATGTTGGCTTTAAAAAAGTTAAGGTGTTAGAAGAGTATTACACTGTTTCATATGGCGGGGACTAGCTAAATTTAACTTGATTATATTAAGACAATTATAAACGCGGCAGAAGCGGTGGAATTCAAGAGGCGCTGGAAATTGATTGCATAAGATATAACTCATTCTCAACACAAGGGAATTCTTAATCAAACAATACGTGAAATTCAATGTATAAATAAGTGAATGTTTTTGCCTCCGTAGTAATTGCTGTTCCTCGTTTGTGATCATTTTGAGAAATGATGAACAGTAGTCGATGTCTCGACGAATAGTTGTGGTTAGCTGTTTATATGCAGTTCTCACATTGCTCGAAGGATATGAAGAATGTTAAATTCATACCTGACCTTTTTTCATTGTAACTGTGACCCTGATATTGTTCTTGACCTCACTTTGTACATCGGTGTCATTAGCGGAGGTTACTTGCCAGATATATAAATTTAATCATATACAGATGACTGTCGACTTCTAAACAAGCTCTTTGTTGCAGCTGTACTATACATATCAGCCTCATTCAAGGATTGTTGCTATATTTTTATATTTGGCAAATATAGTGTCATTCTGATATGGCTTACAATTTAAAGCTACGTTTAAATCCCCCCTGTTTGGAAATTGATATTGAAGTATGTCCTTGATCTTAGCCTCTACATCACAATGCACATTCATTTTATTTGTTCAAAAGCTTCTGTTAACACTACATCCATTTTTCGCCTGTGGTTCCCTCATAAGATCAAAAGCTACGCCTATATCTCAAAATTTATTCCGTCTTGCCAAGTAAGAGGCCTACCTATGTAATATGTTCGCAAGGTTCCACCGACAACTTTATGGGTAATCCTTGTAGCAGACCGACAAAGTGAACACAAGCATACCCTCCTTGTCAGAGCTACAACAGATATACGAGTATTTCACGGGTTTGAGGTCTTATAATCAGTTTCCCTTGTTTTATTTTTCTGCACTGTAAATGTTAGTGAATAATACCTACATCTAAAACAGATAAAAAGTGTCACTCTTATATTTCTCCATTTCCTTCGGAACTATCTAAGTGATTGTTTTATATTACCCAGAATTTAACAGTACGTATGCATAGTATGCATTAGTCTATGATAGTAAATTTTATAAGTAATTTGCTCAAAAAATCTTCGCAATTAAAGTTTTATATTAATTCTAATTTGCTTCTTAAAGTTTAGCGTTCATGCACAAGAATTCTATAATATTATTCTGTAAGTATACATTTCACTGAAATAAGCATCTCTCTCTCTCTCTCTCTCTCTCTCTCTCTCTCTCTCTCTCTCTCTCTCTCTCTCTCACTACAGCAGTCCTAAAGAAAGGAAATTTTCTATGTTATCTAAGTATCGCCTTCGTTGACATAAGGTAACTTCAGCCTACAAATCAAGCACTGATTTAGGGCCAACACGTTCGAATGCTGAACAGTTATTAAGATCATCATTTAAACGACTTAGCAAAGAAATATTTACAGCCAGCCCTGCTTTCGAGCATGAACTGCGTTACTGCAACAGGAACTCGGTCAAGTGATGTAGGTAGTCTTAATAATGATGGAAAGTTTTAACTGTCAACGAAAATGCAGTCAGATGAGTTACTGTTTTGTTCTTATTCTTTATATTTACATAAATAGTCTTTTGAATATAATTAAATCCTTTGAATATATTTAAAACTAAACCTTATACTGGCATTGATGTAGTTTTTATTTTTCATTAATTCTGTTCCTAAAAATTTTATAGTTTAATCTTAATCTGAATTAACATTTTTTGTCTTTCTAATTAATAATATGAATAGTATATGATCTGTGTAAATTGTGTTATCGTAACTTGGAGAGCCAAGTAAAAGTTTGTTTAAATTACTTAATTATTATATATTCGATTAATTAATTTGGTTGATATGACACCCTTTCACAAACTGTCAAATGCTCATGATGAGGAATGTATTGTGTTGGTTTAAGAGTACAGAAGCTTTGTTGAGAAGATGGACCAATTGTTCAACTGTTTCAATAGTGGAACTCGTACCAGTAATGCAAAAATGCGACATGCCATGAGTCTGAAATCAAGTCAAAAGGAATTTCTAGTTAACTGCCTCACATGGTTGGATGGTATCAAATCACATGGTCCGCGAAAGCTGCCTTGCCTCTCTGAATGGCAGATGGAATCAAAGGTCTGTCACAGTTGTGGGATGAGTTACATTCAAAGTACAAGCTGTCTTACTTATTAACCAACAGACTCAGTCAAGATTGTGTGGAGTATTTATTTTGAATAATTCGGGGGAAAGGTGGGCGCAGGGAGAATCCAGATGCATGTCAGTTCGGGAGTTCGTTCCGCCACGTCATGGTGGATGCTATTATGGTTCCAAGTGCTAGTGCAAACTGCCAAGAAGACATTGATACCTTCTTGGTAACTCTGAAGAATATAGGGACTTCCGGTTTTGCAAAATCTGCAGTGAAAGTCACATATTCCTCTCTGCCAATTCCTGTATCAGTACAGTCAGTAATGACCCTCCGTAGGGAAGACCTACCACTCGAGGAATCCAATGTGTTAGCATATATCACAAGTTTCATTGTGCGTAAGATTCGTCGCAAGGGTTGTAAAGAATGCAGGACGAAGTTTCAAAGTACTCTTGATCCACACAACCCTGTTCATGTTTTCCTTTCCCAGGAGACTTACGATAACAGACTAGGAGAGTAGCTAATTGTGCCAAGTACAGTCCTTTACGACATTATTACTCAGATGGAAAACGAGTATAGAAAGATGGTTTCTGACATTAACTACATAAGCAGAGTTCACTGCAGACTTGTAACGAGCTTGGAGAAGATGGAGGGAAAGTTTTAAGCTTGTTCTGTGTGCAACTGCAGGTTCTTCACTGTCAACCTCTTTATAAGCACCCGCCTTCATTGCACTTTAAAAGATGCAAACAAAAATCTTTTCGTTGCAGGTCGAAAGAACCGACGAAAACTCACGAAGTTCAGCCATCTGTAATACTGAAAATGTATACTTCCAGTGTAGGGCCCAGATGTACTAAGCATACTTGCGATGTCTTAAGTTACGATGGTGTTTGTATCCTCATTTTTCTGGCTTTCCTTGTGATAATATTCTTGTTTTCCATTAAATTTTTGAATAATATGGTTGGAAACATATTTGTACTTGCCAACAGTCGCAGAAAAAAGTAAAAAAAAAAGTTTATTACGATCTGGTATGTGAGTATAATGTGACTATATAATGTTGGAAAAACCTTAAAGAACCTAAAAATGTAATGTAACGAACAAAAACTTAACTTTACACCATCGTAAATGTCAGTGCACCCGAGCCCAGTGTAATAAAATAAAGATATAAATTCCAGTATGATGAAATAAAGATATCAACGGAGGAGTTTCAGTTTGTTTATAGTTTGGCCTGATATATCTTTAAATTTATTTATTTATTTGCCTATTTATTTATATATTTCCTTTCGTCCATAATTTTCAACCTTTTGAACGAAACCTGGTTTAGCACCAATAAGCTGTTTGTATATACTCATTTTTCTTCCTGTAGAATATTTAAATAAACAATCCAGATTAATGCATTGCTGTATAAATAATAATAAAAATCAGAAGATAGTTACAACCCAGAAAAGTGCTAACATTCGTCTTAAACATTGGTGTGGTGCATGCTAGCACAAACAAATATTATTTTATCACAGTTTACGTTTTCACCGTCGGATGGCGCCACCAGTCCCTGTGTTACAATTTTCCCATACGGACTTGCGCGACTGTCCACTCTTTACTTCTCTGTAGTCTGTACTCTTTTATGTGGTCCTGCATTTGTTCCTGGTTGTGGATGGAGAAGAGAGTAGCCGATTGTGTTTTGTATTTTCGGTGTCAGGAGAAAGCGCAGTGGGTCAAGGTTGGTAATTTGAATGATGTTACTAATAGACTATGATAAAGGACCATGTAAAAGGAGTATTTTATTTAGGCATGTCGAATTGATTTCTCGCTAGCCTAGTACAAACATGCCGGCTTTCGTTAGGGGCTTCCCCAGAACAAGAGCCCTTGCGAGCAGGAGGCAGGCGTAAGATTAATTGAACGAAAGGTCACGTCGAATGTTGATAGGGATATGAGTTTCTACGCGAATTGTGGTAGGCATTAACAAAATTTTTTGCAAATTTCAAGTTTAGTAGCTACATGTAAAATATCTTAAAAGTACCAGGTTAGGCTATGTTCTTACATGGTAATAGGGTAGGGCATATTTTACAGTTACAGAGTTGTCTCGCCCTTTTACAATAGGCTTCTTGCTTGGTACCACTTCACCAGATGTAACCAATGGGACCTGCGCACTCATTTATCATATGTACCAGTACATGTGAACATTCAAAGAATAATGGTAAAATTTTAATTTGAAACCTTATTACATTTTGAACTGTCGAACCAAACCCAATATGCAGGTCTTTACCTAGACCTCGACCCCCTACCTTGCCTAACCTAGCGGACTGCATCCTAACTAAACTGGGGATGCTTCACCCTGGTGGGCCCCCAACCTAGCTAAACCTTTGATGCCGGGTCCCCACGTAGCCCTAGGCCAACCACCAAACCTAACCATGGGCCCTGCAACTGACTATTAATAATGTTGCTACCTTTATCCACCATGCCTAACCTAACCTAGGGCACCAGGTCCTTCCTCTAGACACGATATTAGTTTGAAAACATTCAATAAACATACCCTCGTCTGGATCAGGAATGTTATTAAATAGCACTGATATCTTTAGACTGGTCAGGATATTCATAGGTTTTGAGGGCCACTGGGTATCAAAGTGTCGAAGATTAAGTAGTGGTTCATGAAGAAACTTAAGTAAAAAGGTGGAAGGTGTGTGTTGGAATGTGTGAACCTTCCAAGCAGGTACCTTTGAAATAACTGAGAAAATATATCACTATCTTTTCTTTCTCTTCACTTTAAATTGTAGCACTACAATACCATAAGTGCTGTTTTCCTCTATACTTTAAGGGAGAATTGTACATGGGACACTGCAAAGAACTGGGTAAAATACATGTTCCTGAAGGTGAACAAGCATCTCTGTGAGGAGGACGAAATTTGTTGTGGAATTTAGCACAATGCAGGCAAAATAATTCACAGACCAAGAACAACACAAGTAGACCAAAGGGCCCTTGACAAAGGAAAGCTAATTATTTCAAGCAACACTTGGAATTTAGAAAACAACCAATCACATTTCAGCATTTTCCCACTTATTTACAGTTCCGGGTAAAAATTACAGATATTCCAGATAAGTAATCCTTTCTTACCCAGAGTGCACTTGGATGCAAATTCCTATGAAGAGCTTCACTCCCTTGACAGTGTTGTTATAAATGGACGGCTTAGAAAAAATCAAAGGAGGTAGCAACATTCATTGGAATAATTGCAAAAGATATGAGCATGCCTTTTGTACTATGTATGTTAAGGAAATTAAAGATGACGAATATAAAAACTTTAACCTGGAGTATTGGTTTAAAGTAAAATATATAATACCAAAATTATAACGAGTTTCGTTAATTGATAATAGGTAAATTTGTACTTTAAAACTTTGATCACATTCTGGAAATAAAAATATTTTTCTATGCTTTATAGTGCTTTGAACATTTGTGATGTCCAATTAGTAGTTTAAAGAGATACTGGGCCTGTTTTATATACTACAATTATGGGGGCCCTAGTTGGAAAAAAGGGTTTTTGGTTGTAGGAAAACTCAAAATAACTATAGGGAAGGCTATATTTAACTGAATCCAACCAAGATTTGTGGGTCTTTAAAAGTTGCTGGGTCTAGACACCGTAAATTAGACTAGATAATACTGTTGGAACCTAACCTGGCCACACCTAATCTAACCTAGGGCACTGGGCCTTCACCTGGGTGAGAGGCTTTCCCCTTCTGGACTTCATCAGCTAACCTAACTAAGGGCATTATAAGTTTAAATAATAGGGGTGTGGCATAACCAAACATAACTTAAGGCTCCATGTCCTTGCCTGGTTGGTGGGGTTTGCCCCCACTGGACCTCCTCATCTAACCTATGCATTGTAAGTAAAGATAAATGAGAGGGCTGTGATCTAACATAAACTCTGGAACCAGGTCCGTATCTGGCATTTGGGGTGGGTTTGGCTTTGATTCCATCAGACCCTCCTCACTTCACTTAGTTCATGGTGGGAGTGCTGACTTAATATTGTAAAAAGAAAATGGTGCTGCTACTTTTCCTCTAGAAACTTGATAGCAAAAAAGATGCAAAGATATATATTGCCATAAATACTTTGGTGGGTTACCTGGTTCTTAACCCAGTCTTTGACCTTTTTCCAAAGATTTTTAGTATTTTGTGTATGTATGTATATCTGGATGAGAGCGGTCCACAAAATTTCCTGAGTGACTTTGTCTGGTGCTGAGTGACTCTGTCTGGTGCAAGTCAGGGACTTATTGGCAGAACACTTATCGTGTATAACTATGCTGGCAGATTTAATAAGTGGAAACATTGTCTACAGGCCAGTGGTAGTACAAGAGACATTTGTACCTTCTTGGGTTCCCTTTTAATCCCCCCACCCACTTCCAAAGCACTCAGATAACCTTAATATATGTGAATATATGCTTACCAATGTGTAGTTCATCTGTTTTGTTAACATCCAGGACACAGTAGTTCTTGATTAGAAAAAGTGTATTCAGTTGCCACAGAACAACAGCTGCTCTTAAGTTTTTAGGAAATCTCTAGATAATACAATATGGTGGTCTTATCACTTGATTAAATGATTTACAGACAAAACAAATATCCATGCTGAAAGGTGTGAACCTTCAAGGGAAGAATCTTTGTAATCATCTAGAGTATTTTTACACCTGTCTTAGTTTTTGGAACTTTCACCATATGGCAGTCTCAACAATTAGAAAGTTTTGAATGTTACGGAAGAAAGGTAATTGCTTGTCCAGGTAGAGTATAAAAATGAGCACTTAATTTAGTAAACAACCCAAATTATTCAAGGGACATCTGTACTAAAGGAGCCATGACCATGAACTGAAGCCCAAAATCCCACTTGCCAGGTAAAACATGAAACAAAATAACCAGTTAGTTTTCGGCATTGTCGAAGTGCCCACATTTCTGGGTCATGTGCCACCATTTATGGGACATACAGGAAGAACTTAGAAAAAGTCCAAGTTAGCGTTAACATTCACTGGTAAATATCTTGGTAACGATAAATTTGCAATGGATTGTAGTAGGGTTTTAGCATTAGGCAATTAAGGAGACTGAACATAGCAAAGTAACTCCAATATTGAGAATTGGTATTAATGTAAAAAAAAAAAAATATATCACTTGTTCAATCGTAACACTCAGTTAATAAGAATGTCTACATTTTTCCCTGAAGAACTGGATACTGTATTTTAAGGCGGCCTAGTATCAGGTCGGGGCTTGGTATAAAGCCTGGGGGCTGCATATGGGAAGCATGTAAAAACTTCGAAGTTCCTCTTGGCTCAGATAACTTGAAACCATCTGTAGCTAAACTTGCTGTGTTTGTACAGCATGCCTCAAATATTTTTTAATATAAAGTAAATCTGTATTGTTTATATTCTCGTAGGGACAATATGAGAGGTTAAAGATAATTTTTATATAAGTAACTTACCTGAATTTGCCCTTAATCCAACTAGCCCGAACAACTCTCAATTACCAATCCACTAGTGGGGATTTTAACAGCCAGTGTTACCAGCGCTGCAGGTCAAATCTTGTCACTTGAGCTACCATAACAAATGGTTGGCAACACTGACAGGTGTGTGCCGACATGCCCACTTTCGTCAATTGCTTTTCGTGTTGCTGGAAAGTTGTTTCCTTTTGTAGTGCGAGGTTTTAATCCCATTGCCCGACTTCTCTTTGTATTTTGGACTTCTGGTGAAGACTTGGATTGTATTTAATGATTTTTCTCCTGGATTTTCTGGATATCTTTGACGTGGAATGTCTTTTGGATTTGGACTCGCTGGTTCCCGATCTCGTTGGTCATCATGGACTCTTTCATCTTCTACCACCGCACCATCGGCTTTGACATCGACCTCGACTGCCCCTATGTCTGTGGATGCTGGCGCTCATCGCTGCTTCTTCCTGCAAGAGACGGAAGAGTACCTTGAGACATGATAGACATTCTGTCAGGTATGTAGGAAGGTTAAGTGTGATGTGCAGACTCATTGCGATGAATGTTCCCATTGGAAGGCACAAGAGATGGAGGATTACATTTGTCATCGCAAGTCTTTGGCTAGTAAGGGCAGCAAACGTCGGTCACATTCTTCGTTGCCTCAAGTATCTCAAGTTTCTGCTACAGATCAGTTGATGCATTTAGCGAGTTTAGAGGTAGTCAAACAGATAGAGGATAGGATTGCAAGTAGTATGGAAAATTAAATATCTAGTCTTTTCAACATTTCTTAGATTGGGATAGTAGTAGTGTTAGGATGTCTAATACCATCTTCCTTTTCAGCTCCCCTGCCTGTTCTAGAGCCAACCCTAACGGGTGCTGAGGGTGGTGGTAGAACCGCAAGCCTCCGAGTGGGGAAGTTCTGCTGGCCCCCTCGGGCCAGAGCAGGTAGTGAAGGACCCGCAACCCCCTTGTAGTATTGATAAATTTAATGTTGATAATGTTAGTCAGGATCAAGATCTAGGTGTGATAAAGGAGGATAGGTCTGGGTTAGGTAGTGAGGAGAAGGTATTAAGGGTGCAGAGGCATTCTCCTGGACCGGTTCCAGTTTCGAGTTCGAGTGGTTTTTTGTGCTCCGGCAAAAGTTTCACCTTCATCGCTGCTTTTCGGTCTGGCTCAGCCTCAAGTCAGTGTTTCAGTTCTGGTGGTGCAGAATCTTTCTGCTCTAGCCCCTAACTCACTTCCAACTATTTCTGAATCTTCTACTGTAGTTCCCCCTTCTCTGTTTTTTCTACTCCTCCACCTAGTAAGTCAGATTCTGGTGTGTCCTTTCGGCATCTAAAAAGTGGTTTACGTTACCTGCATTTGAATGTGGCGGAATATAAGGCAGTTTTGCTGGGTCTTTCAAACAGGTACAGACCTTTGGTGATAGGTTGGTTTTTTGAATGGTTTCTCTAACATTAGAGAGTATGTAACACAGGAGTATCCAGAATTCATGTCAGATATGTGTCAGGATTATCGAAGGGGGGCAGATTCGTTGTACTTTTTGTCCCTTCGTTTCTAAGGTTTCTTCTGGGTTAACTGTCGCTTCATCTCCTGCTCCCACATTCTCTGTTGCTCCTTTTTCAATCTCCTCTTCGGCCTCTTCTTCTTCTGCTCCGGTCTTTCCTGCAGCTTCCGCATCTTCCGTTTTCCCTCCTTCGACTTTTGGCTTTCCTCTTCTCAGGTAACTTTTTGCTATGCGCCTGCTATTCCACTGTCTTCCGCCTTTCCTTTTTCAGTACAGTATAGTCTTCTCCGGGGAGGAGCTTCTGGACAGGTGAAAACACAGTTTCAGCAGAATTTGGCCTCAGAGGCACTTCATGTTCTATCCCTTTGGGTATTCGCAACCCCTTGCTTCCGCTTCAAGCAGCTGCTCCGATAGTATCAGGTATTTCACAGGGTTTGCCTGTTGCTTCCAGTTCGGATTTGCGCTCTATGGTTTTGGCAGGGCTTGTGGTACCTTCTTTGAGCGGTCTGCAGCTTTCATCGCCTGTATTTTCCGCGGCGGAAACTCCAAGGGTAGCTTCTACCTCATTCATTCTCCCTCCTCCTCCTTCATCTTCTTCCATCCCTCCGCAAGCGGTTTCGTTTGCACATCCTCCCCCAGGGTTTAGCAATATGGGTTCGGCTCCTCTCACTCGTCTTCCCCTTGGTAACAATGGGGAATCAGCTACGGGTTTCTCGGTTCAGCCTTCTCTTCCAGGCGGGTTCAGCTATGTGGATTCAGTTCCAGGTACCCGATTAGGTGTGTGTTTTCAGCATTCTGGTTATGGTGGTCCACTTGTGGACTCTTCATCGTTGTCCAGGCTTTGTTCAGTTCCTCCTCCTTCGTCGGTCTTAAAAAGGTCGGACATTGCGGAACAGTATTCTTATCCGGAGGTGCAGGAGATTCCAGCGGGGGTGGGAACGAGATCAACAGAACTCAGAACTATAGCAGAGAGTGTCCTGAAAGGGTGCAAAGAATGGAAAGTGTCTCTTCTTCCCCAATTCGTATCGGGGAGTCTTAGTGTACTGGCCGATTCGTTAAGTTGCTCCTGTCAGGTATTGGGGGGAGAGTGGACTTGGCTCAGGAAGTAAGATGTCAGGTTCTCCGGAGGTGGCCAGCAACTGTGGACTTATTAGGGACTTGATTAAACCTTCATCTTCCGGTTTATTTCTCACCAGTGGTGGACCCCAGGTCGAGAAGCACTGCGATGTTACAAATTGGAATCACATGCAGGTGAATGCTTTCCTCCATCCGGTCTCATTCATCAGGTAATAAGGAAATTGTGGGAGAGTGTCAAGACGTCTATGACTAATAGCTCCTTGCTGGCCCCAACGTGCTTGGTTCCCGGAGCTCCTAGAGCTCCTTTCGGAAGTTCCAATGTCCCTACCCATGCGAAAGATCGTCTCAGACGACCACATTCTCCCTTTTACCATCCAAACCTTCGCATGCCGAACCTAGTTACTGGGCGACTGTAGAAAGAGTAGTTAGACAGTCTGGACTCCCTAAAGCTGTGGCTAGTCAGCTTTCTTTCAGCTTGAGAACATCAACATGTAAGCCTTACCAGGCTCAGCTGGACAAGATATAGAGGTTGGTGTCATAAGGAAGGTCATTCCATCTGTAGACCTTCCATAGCCAAAATAGCTGATTTTCTTTCATTCCTTCAGAAAGTCAAGGGTCTTTCGTACTCGGCAGTTGCTGACTACCGCTCAGCGCTTAGCAGTACATTTAGTTTCCACCTTCCTGAGATCTCTAGTAGTAAGATAATCGATGATTTATTATGTTCTTTTAAGATTGAACGTCCTGTCTTGCCGACTCGGGGTCCCCTCCGTGGGACTTGTCGGAAGTACTTCAAATTTTTTCTTGCGTTCCCCTGCCTTTGAACCCATTGAAGCTATAACATTAAGACAATTGACTAAGAAGTTTTATTTTCTTATAGCTTTAGCTACAGCTAGAGGGTTGGGCGAACTTCAGGAAGTTTCTAGGTTGGGTTCCTATGTGAGAAATGATACGTATTTGTCTGTCTTCCGGAATTTGTGGCGAAGACGGAGTTGGAGGTTAACCCTCTGCCTTGTTCGTTTAAGGTTCTTTATCTGCAAGTGTTCATTACCGGCGATCCAGCGGAGATGTCTTTATGTCCGGTGCAAGCATTAAAGTCTATTTACCAAAGGTTGAGAAACTCTGTCTGCTTCTGCATGCACTTCTTGTCTCTCTGTGGAATCCTTCCCATCTGCTGTCAAAGAATGCTATTAGTTACTTTCTGAGGGAGGTGATTTCCGAGGCTTCTCAGGCTGCTGCTTCGTCGTCTTCAGCTCTGTATTTCCCGGAGCGCACAGTATTCGGAGTATGCCCACTTCATCTTCCTCTCTAAGGAATTATTCAGTGTCTTCTATTCTGGAGGCAGCTACTTGGAAATCCATCTCAAGTGTTTACTTCCTTTACTTAAGAGACGTTCAGTTCGCCTCATCGGAGGGTTATTTTCTTAGTCTATGTGTAGCAGCGAAGTCTTCTATCTAGGGTGCATTCATTTAGCTGAGGTGGTATTCACTTTGTGCGAAGGTTTGGAGGTTTATTCTCTTAGTCCACGCATAGCGGCAAAGTCTATTATCTAGGGTGCGTTCATTTAGCTAAGGTGGTGTTCACTTAGTGTGGAAGTTCGGAGGTTTATTCTCTTAGTCCACGTGTAGTGGTGAAGTCTATTATCTAGGGTGCGTTCATTTAGCTGAGGTGGTACAGTATTTACTTAGTGCAGAGGTTCTTAGGTTAATCAGGTAGAGGAATTCCTTTTAGTCTTTAGAATTTGTAGGCAACAGTGATAGTATAATAACATAAACTTAGGTTTAGTACATTTTAAGTATCTTAGTCTTTGATAGTTTCCCCTACGAGAGTCTAAGGCGGTGCTCTAGTAGGCTAGCTCTTTCGTCGGTGCTGAGATACTTCCCTGCTTGTCGGTTGTTGGGCCTTATCCGCAACCTAGATGGCAGAGGATCAGTGGCTCGGCACACTGCTTCATTCCCCTCCATACATGAGAGGCTCTGAATAGCCACATGGGAGGTTCACCGAAACAGTATGGACCTGACTGGCGATCAAAGTACTCTCCAGCATGTCTCTTCACCAAAAGCGTCGATTGATATGGTGAGTATGACTAAATGGATATCTTATGCAGAGCAGATTGGTGAGCTACCATTTCTGCGGTTGTCAAAGGGGCATGCAATAGAATTGACCCCCCCTCCTCTAAATATTGTTAATCGGGAGAATTCAGGTGTTCTGGGAGTGTATTGCATTATGAAGTTTTCATAAAAAAACTAATATTGTAATACTTACCTGAACACCTGAATGATTCCCACCCTACTTTCCCCACATCAATTTTGACCTTGAATAAAGCAATTAACGAAAGTGGGTGTGTCGGCACACACCTGTGTCAGCATTGCCAACTGTTTATGTTAGCTCAAGTGACAAGATTTTACCTGCAGCATTGGTAACGCTGGCTGTTAAAATTCCCACTAGTGGAATTGGTATTTGAGAGTTGTTCGGGCTAGTTGGATTAAGGGTGAATTCAGGTGTTCAGGTAAGTATTACAATGTTAGTTTTATTATGAAAACTTCATTTTCATTTTTTAACATACAAAAGAGAGAGTGTTTAACTTAATCCTAGGTCAGCTCATCCAGTGGTCCCTTTTTGGCGAAGGAAAAAGTTGCCTGTGACCAGTTACCAAGCTTCGAGTAATTCAAGCTTAACCCAGAGATACTTCTATATCCCTTTGCATCTAGATATGATCCTGTAAAACGTAATATAGACGTTGTGTTCTCTCTGGATATCTTCCTGTGAGAGTCACGATTTTGAGGCCATGCTTTTGAACAAATTTTGTAGGAAAATGTTCAGATAATTTGAATGAACCATAAATGACCTATGGCAACTCTTAGGGCAACACTCACACCTCAGCATAATGATGGGGAAGAGGAGTCTCCCATGGGATTACACACGGAAAGGTACCACATCTCCCTGTTCCAGTACATCTTGCATATACTTGCCCGCCCTTTGATACACTCGGGGACTGTTGGTGGTTTTAGCGCTTATCCTTTACAATATTATGGTAGCTGTAGTTCTTTGTGATTTTGCCAAATAAAGTAAAAAAATTATATCTATAAAGAACATGTCTAACTCATTACCACACCTCCCCATCTCTGCACATCTTGTATATAGCCCTACTTGCCCATAAATATACTCAGGGATTATTGCTGGTTTTAGATCTGATCTTTTACGAAGTTATGTAATAGTAAATTGCAAAATGAAGTGTACAAAAAATACTAGAAAGAACACATATATACATCAATAAAATTAACTGGTATTTTTAAGATTTTCCTGGAAAAGAGCCCCTACTTAGGGTTGGAAATCTTTACATTCCATTGATTTTCTTTTTAATAGGCCAACCTTGAAGTTTGTCCGGTCCTGAGGTTTTGTCACTGCATATTTAGCCCATAGAGTAGGTTAGGGTGGGGTTTATCTCTTAAATTATTGGTGTGGCGTTTGTTGATTAGGTTAATCTATTGTAGTATTGGAATCATTTTTGTTTCTAGTTGTAGCTTATCTGATAAGGTGGTGCAGTATACAGGTCATGCAACACTGTTATTAGCTGTTTAATGAAAGATGTTTACAGTAGATTATGGAGTTCTATAGTAGATCAAAACAATTGCAGATCATAATGCTATACTGTGCTTCCACTGCATGGTTTACTCTAAAGACAGTACTGTGCTTATTGGCATTTTTGCTAAATATTTTTTAGGGGTCATCTTCTGTAAGGTTTTATTTCAGTAGATTACATTTAGCTCAGCATTACTTATATTTCACATTTACAAAGCTCAAGCCAATGGTAACAATCATTTGCTGTTTTAACAAAGATTAAATTACTATATGCCTAAAATCTTTTGAGAGGTAATATTCTGAGAATAAACTTTAAAAATTCACATAAATTCAGTCATTAGAAGTAGCAGTATAGCCTATCTCAAATTTTTGTTTATCCAAAAACCAAGGCTGAGAAGTAAATGCATTTTCAAAGCTTGAAATTTCCCCTTAACTATAAAGAAAGTTTTATTGAATATCTGTTCCTTCGTCAGCCTTAAATTTTGTCATGAGGAAACCTTCGACAGTGCAGTCAAGTCTGAGATTCTTCCAGTATATACAGGGGCTGTTGAACCTTTAAGAAAGCCAACTTTAAAAGAGAATTCATCTTGCATTATTATGACCATTCCCCCCCTTGCTATCCATAACTACGTAGACAGGCATTACCATGAGTTTCACAGCCTTGTTTACAGAAACTTGTAACATGCACTGACATAATAAAATCTTGTCGATATTTTGTGTATGTGGAATGATTACTTATTAAATTAACCATATTAAAGCTTGTGGACATTACTTAATAAATTAAAGCAGGTAATCAACTTGTCACTGGTTTTGAAATTGAATAGTACTGCAATATCTCAGTTATAGAGACAAATGTTAACTTTGCAATGAATTATTGACCTCGTGGGAGTAATTGGCCCATGTATCAAACTTCAGCAGATGTTGCAAGATAATTTTTGTTTATGCATTAAGTTTAGAAAGCTGATTGTCAGAAGTTATCAATAAGGCTTAATAGAAGTTGTAAATAAGTTTAGATTGTTTCCAAGGCCATACTAGATATACAAGTCAAAATTTCTTGTCTGTTTTGTTTATCTGAAAGTGCAATGGGCAGTAGAGTGCCCATGTCATAGGTATATGCAGTAAAACCCAGTTATTTTTTAAATGTCAAAACTAAATTTTGATCCTCTTTCAGGAGCGGTTTGATCTTCCAAGGAGAAGCTTGAACTTGCAGTTTCCAGAGAACTAGTTATAGTTCTGACGTCAAGTATTGTAAGGAAAGGTTGTTTATAATTCTGCAGTAATTTGTTGTACGAGCAAGCTGGTTAAAATTCTGCTGCCGTATTTTGAGAACAAGAAGCATCCCAAGAAACCAGCTGGGTGCAGCAACTGGGATGTTTTAAAGGTAAGAAAAAGAGAATTGTCACCTGAAAAGTTTAATGGCATTCTGAAAGGAGGTGAATCGGTAGGCTACATCGTATTTCGAGAGAAGAAATGCATTTTTCATTCAATTTTTCATCAAAGAAGACTGGATATTAGAGGAGAGGCTAATGTGACCTGCACAAAGTTACATGTTTCATCAGTTCTCTGTAAGTCTATTAGCAAATTGAAAGATCTCTTGAAGACTAAAAACAAACTTGCTAGATCATTAAAGAGAATTATGACATTTAAAAAAAAAAAACTTTGCTGATGGGGAAACTAATACTACAGCAGGTCGCATTTTTTCGCTCAAAGATCATGTACTTCTGTGCAACGATGAATGTAGTTCTATATTTCAAGTAATCTTTCAACTAGAAAGGCTAAGCATGATTTCTTTTTGTACCAGTCGTAATCTTGTGTGTACTTAAAACATTTTTTAGATTCTCCTGTTTTGTGTAGCGCTAGTTTGAAAATGATAGCTTATTTTTTCTGGCAATAATGCAGAAAGTCTATAGACCTTGTCAAGTCTCTTGTCCATCAGAAATATAGCTCGTGAGCTTGTATCTAATTCAGACATTATTTTAAATTCAGAGGAAGTCATATTAACACTTCGAAATTCCACTCTGTCGTATTAGAAAAAATACAAAATTTCTCATAGTTTTGCGTCAGTGAATTTTGAGGAAGTTGTCTTGACGTGCTTATCATATACAATGGACATAGTGCGCTGAGCATGACATTAAATATCAGGTTTATATCATTTACTATGTTACTATAAATTATTATATAATCGTTAAATGTATTTTTTTCAATGGTGGATGATCTTATAGCATATATGTACGCACGTGCTCTGCATTTCCCTTGTAAATACACACTGTATTTTATATTTTTAATTATTGATTTATTTGTTTGAGTAGAATTTATACATTTTGTGTAATCTGTAAATTACACGATTTTCAACGTAGGATAGGCATCTTTAGAGAGAGAGAGAGAGAGAGAGAGAGAGAGAGAGAGAGAGAGAGAGAGAGAGAGAGCACACACGCGCACGCACACATTAAGAAGTTTGAAAATATCCATTTTAGAAAAATTTAGAATTGAACAGGATTTTTAAAGGATTAGTAGAACATGTTAATCAAAGGATTCTGGTGGGATTGGTTAATCACTGAATTAACATGTGACAAGATTAGTCGGTGGATCGCAGCGGAATAGGTTAATCATCACTAGATAATGATATGCTAGGTCAGTCAGTGGGTTTAAGTTAGGTCAGCCGAGAGAATGGGTTAAGATACAATACATTGTACATTGGGTGATGGTAGGATAGCACATTAGTTAGTTGCAGAAGAATTTAGTCAGTGAATTACGGTAGCATATGGTAGTCATTGATGTTAGTTGTTGAACTGGAGTAGGGCAGGTGTCAGTGAGTTAAGGTAACTATTCAGTGTGTTTTATTTAGTTGATTATTGTATATATATAATTAATCTTTTGATTAAGATCAGGTAGTTAAATCAAAGGACCAAAGGATGTGTTAGTTTATGAATTGAATCTATATTTAAAACGCAAGGTATTAGAGAATACTTAAGTTTAGTTAAAGGTAATAATTTCTGATATGATCAGTTATTCTGTGAACTTTATAATTCCTGTAAATGGCATAAAAATGCCTAGTGTGCCTTTTACTTGTACTATATCTGATCATGTAGGCTACACTTTTTTTTTTTTTTTTTGTAATGTAAAGAAGCCGACTTAATACCTTTCTTTTTTACAGGGTTTACGTAAGCCACGGCTCTGAAGAAAATTACCTGTAGCCTTTGGAAGAAAATGATCTGAAGTCTTTGCCTGAATTGCCGGACACATTCACAAACATCTCACCAGCTTCCTTTCAAACAAAGAACCCTGTGCCACCAAACACTGCAATACCAAAGCCACCCACAGATATCTTGGGGCCACAGCTTGCACTGGAGTATCAGTGGCTAGACAAGGTCATAGTCACCCAGGAAATAGATGATGCAGTGAATCTGACGTGGTCAGCTCATCACGCTTCAATGAAGAGAAGCCCAGAATTTGAAGTAACCATAACTTCATTGCTTCCTCTCCTGCGTGATCAGGCTCATTCTGTTGCTACGATCAAACACGTGATGCAGAAAGTGCAGGATGTCACTGATTTTCTGAACCCTGGCCAGATACCCATAATCACAGCTGATCAGCCAATCTATGCCGTAGCAAAGCAGGTGCAGTGGCAGTGGCCTGATCAGTATGGCGAAGACAAGTATCTGGTAATGTTTGATGGTCTGCACATTGAGATGGCAGCAATGACATCTCTTGGTACTCTTCTTCATGGCAGTGGTTGGACAGGAGCTCTGGTGGAGGCAGGAGTTGCTTCATCTGGAACTGCAGAATCCTTCCTGTCAGCTGCAAGTGTAACCAGGACACGGCAGATGCACCAGGTTACAGCCTCTAGTTTGTACAAACTCCTGAGGACAGCATACACTGACTACTGTGCTGAGAAAGCAAACAACAATGAGCAGGCATTAGAGTTTGAGGAGTGGTGTGACCTTCGAAGACAGCAGAGTCCACAGTTCCACTTCTGGCACATGGTGTTGTCTATGGAACTTGTGATATTCCTACTGATCAGGTCCTTCCGTGAGGCCAATTTTGTCCCCTACTGCCAGGCATTGCATGAGCTGATACCCTACTTCTTTTCCAACAATAATACAAACTATGCTCGTTGGCTGCCTATTCACCTCAGGGACATGCTTACCCTAGAGAGTTCACACCCAGAGTTGCACAAGGAGTTCAAGGCTGGCAACTTTGTTGTGCACAAGACCAGTCGCCAGTTCTCAGCAATGGCTCTTGACCAAGCTCATGAGCAGACCAATGCCTTTATAAAGGCTGATGGCGGAGCCATTGGGCTGACTGAAGATCCGTCAGCACTCAGAAGATGGATGGTGGCTGGCCCAGAGATCATCCGCTTGGTGTCTGCATACGAAACAGAGGTTCAAAGTAAGGAGTCTAATGAGCAGACAACACACCATGAACAAACACCTCATGCGCAGAAGACATTCTTGGAGAGAGTCAGCAAGCTGTCATTGGCTTTGCAACACTTGGGAAGTCCTTTTCAGGAAGAGAGCCAGGATCTGTATTCCATTGACAACAAAGACATTGCCCACCCCAGCTCAGCAGAACTTCTACAGACACACCTTGACAGAGGCCGCACTAAATTTCAGAAGTTTTCAGACTCTTTGGCAAACAATGCAATCTCCTTCTATGAGCCGATAAAGAAGAACAGAACTGACTTCTTCAGGCAAGAAGCTGCTCCTGTAGAACAGTCAAAGCAGAAACTTCTGAAGGAGGATTGCCAGCTTTTCTCAAAGCTATTTATATCCTGTCAGAGCCGTGAATGTGATCTGCAGGAATTCTTCTAGCACGAGAATCAAACATTCCCAGCTTCCCTTAGTGAGGGTGGTAGGCTGTACACATGTCAGAAGTCTCAGCTGACCTCGGTCCTGGAGAGTCATGTTACACTAGAAGACAAAGAACCAAAGACTGATGTCCTCATTGTAGATGGATCAGCTTTGGTCCATGCCTTGCCACCAAAGAAAGGAAAGACCTTTGAGGGCTATGCACTTTGCGACTTCTTGCCTGTGATACAATCCTATAGCAGCAAGTACACATCATCACATCTTGTATTTGATGTATACAATACATCCAGCCTCAAAGCTGAGACCAGGCTCCAACGTGGTCAAGGAGGAAGGCGCAAGGTGACAGACAAGAACACAATTCCATCCAACTGGCGCAATTTCCTAAGACACGATGCCAACAAGACAGAGTTGTTCCAGTTCCTGGCAGACAAAGTTGCCCAGATGTCTGCCACAAATGTTGTCATTGCCACGAAAGGGTCTGCTGTCCTCAGCACTCATGAGGCTAGTCTTCAGGGACTGGAAAAGTGCTCTCATGAGGAAGCTGACACCCGCATCTTTCTCCATGCCAAATATGCCACAGAACATGGAGCCAAGACCATCACGGTTAAAGCAAATGACACAGATGTTCTTGTCGTTGCAGTCAGTGCTTTCTCCACTCTCCACAATCTAGGGCTAGAGAAGCTATGGGTGGCATTTGGCCAAGGCCAGAGCCTGCGCTGGATTGCTGTGCATGACCTGTGCAACTCTCTGGGCCAGGAGAAGGTGAATGGCATGCTCTTCTTCCATGCGTTCACAGGCTGTGATACAGTGTCAGCCTTCCGGAGCAAGGGCAAGAAGACCGCCTGGCAGACATGGAACATCTTTCCAGAGGCCTCCACTGTGTTCTCCAAACTGAGTCACTACCCTCTCAGAGTGGAAGAGAGTGACCTGAAGGTCCTGGAGAGGTTTGTCATACTTATGTATGAAAGATCCAGCACTGCTGGCACTGTGGATGAGGCTAGACTTGATATGTTTGCCAGAAAACAAAGGGCATATGAGGCCATTCCACCAACCAGGGGAGCTCTCCTCCAACACACCAAGCGTGCTGCGTACCAGGCTGGTTGTGTGTGGGGCAGGCCACCCAGTGTCAGCCACAGCCAGAGAACCCTGCTGAGTGGGGATGGCAAAAGTCTGGTGAAGCATGGCAAGTCCTCTGGACAACCAACTCGCCCTTAGCCAAGAGTTGCCAACAGCTTACCAAATGTGGATGCAAAGCAGGCTGTCGGGAAAGGTGCAAGTGCTACAAGCTGGGTCTTCCCTGCACAGCTGTGTGCACTTGCAAATGTGAAGTCTAGATAAATATTGCCCTCTCTTCAGTAGATAATCTAGCTTGAGCATCCAACGTGTCATGCTATGCCTACCTTCTTATCCTCGAATTTTTCAAAGGTGTAGGTTGAGAGACCTATACATAGATTGGTTGCGTTTAGTCCGTATTTTCTCTTCTTTTCTTTTTATGGTTACAGTCTTAGACACAATGTTGTATGTGACCATACCATTACTATTTCAGTTGAAAATAGCATATTAGTTAAACTGTCTGATCACATGAATATACCATTAAATAAAAACAGTTGGTCTCTATGTCTGCTAGCGCTGTGGATAGAAAAAAACTTTTATGGCAACCATTTTGTACGCCATCTTGGTTACAATTCATTTAGTAAGGGTTTTCAATAAAATGTGTGGTATGGAACATTTTTATAACCTAAAAGTCGAGGTTTAAAAAAAAAAACTGGCATATTCCATCCAATAGATGCTCCCAAACCAGTGAATCTCAACATAGATGGCGGCCATTTTGAAAAATAGCCGCCATCTTGGATTTTCAGGTGGCCAGCGCCCTTTTCTAAGAGAGCGTAGTCTTAGGAATGTTTGTGCCAAATTTCATGCTTGTTTCACTATCTGAACGATTTTTACAGCAATCTGCTGCACTAAGTAGGGCAGGTGTCAGTGAGTTAAGGTAACTATTCAGTGTGTTTTATTTAGTTGATTATTATATATATATAATTAATCTTTTGATTAAGATCAGGTAGTTAAATCAAAGGACCAAAGGATGTGTTAGTTTATGAATTGAATCTATATTTAAAACGCAAGGTATTAGAGAATACTTAAGTTTAGTTAAAGGTAATAATTTCTGATATGATCAGTTATTCTGTGAACTTTATAATTCCTGTAAATGGCATAAAAATGCCTAGTGTGCCTTTTACTTGTACTATATCTGATCATGTAGGCTACACTTTTTTTTTTTTTTTGTAATGTAAAGAAGCCAACTTACTACCTTTCTTTTTTACAGGGTTTACGTAAGCCACGGCTCTGAAGAAAATTACCTGTAGCCTTTGGAAGAAAATGATCTGAAGTCTTTTGCTTTTAACACGGAGATATACTGCAGATATTCCCAAGAAATGTTGAATTAGACGCCATGAAGAGAGTTCTAATTGAGTCAAATTGAAGATCTGCCTCAGAAAATCTGTATAATATATACTGTGCCTACTACAGTACTTAGAAAAAATCTTGAATAGAGTTGTTGATTATAAAGCACCAAATTATGCCGTAAATAGTTGTGCTCATGTTATGACACGTTATTTACATATTGTATCAGTGCTTAATGTGAATTGAACCAGTTAAATTATTTTCATTTGAGACATATTACCAATTAGATGCAAATGCTTTTAAATTTCTCAGAAATTTTATTTAGTATTAGCAGTTCTTAATCTTTTTAAATAAAAAGCACAGTACACTGTTAAGCGTAGTAGAGTAACTTTCCCCTTGTACAGTAAGAGTAAATCCTTGAAATCTTAATGGAATGTCTATTTAGTGCATCATTATGGTGAAAAAACGTTAAGACTAACTGCTAATGTTCAGTTAACCCAAATTATTGGTGTTTTTATAACTTTTAATCCAGCCAGCCCTTTTACACTTTGCATTTTTGTTACTCGCTAACTGAATCTCTGCTCACCGGGCCTGTTAGTAGTAAGGTATTGAAGGAAGATTTAAAAGGCGTGACTATATTTACACCGAGTAACCACAGTCGGTTTGCCTGCAGTACATTGAGGGTTCATATTTTGTCTTGAACTGATTTTAAATTTTTAAGGGCTACTATGAAGGTGCAATCATTTTCCTTTGATTAAAATCAAAAGTGTGTTTACCACAAGAACAATTAATATTAGTTGCAATAGTCTTATCTTTTAGTGTCTTTTAACTGATTTTCAATTGAGAAGAGTTTATTATGAAGGTGCAAAATTCCTTAAAAAGTCTTGTCATTGTTATGAACATAAGTAATCACGAAAGTTATTGGTAATATGCCTTACAGTGTTTAGAAGCCTAATCGACTGGCATTTAACTCTTTAAGTCTAAGCTTTATAAGTACTTAATGATAAGAACCAGAATGAATTTTACTTCTTTGATTGTGAGTTACTCATTTTGTTCAGTATAAAAAACTAATTGCATATTTGCATAAACGCAAGCTGTTTAACCAAAAAATTATTAAATGCTGTGTCACTTTTAATATAGTTTTTCGGCGACTTAGTATCGTGAATGAGGTTTAAAGGTACTTCAGGTATTGTTTAGGGTACCTATGTCAAGTGAGGAAATTGGACATATGGAGTGATTAAGCATGAGATGTGCAGAATGAAAGAAAACTGTTGTACTTGGATGATTGCCAGTCCAGTTTCGCATTTTTTTATCAGTTGAGCCATATGTCAGTTTCCTCAAAAAACTAAAATGTCCAAGTAGGATTTATTTTTGTAGAATTATGCACTGTACACCAGAGTACTTTAAACAAGTCACCAAAACGTGCAACTGACTTAAAAATAATAAATATAAATCTAGTTTACCATTACATGTTCATATATCTTTGGAAAACTTGCTTATGTTTCAACCTCCTGCTATACCCTTAGATCTTCATTCCACTAAACATTCATCTAATACTTAGCATTTGTTTATATGTTTCTTACGTAATAACTTTCGGCCTTTCGCTAAATTTGGGTAGATTTCCATTCGTTTTCGTCCTCTATATAAAACTCCTCTAGTTTAGTTCATTGGCCATAACTTGTATATGTATGTTTCATCTGACTAAAGCTTTATGGAACTGCTTTTAGGCAAATTGGTATCACAAAGCAGCTATTGGACAGGAAAATGTTTGCTACCCCTGCAACAACTACCTCTTTTCAGTCCAGTTCACTAATTTGGCAGGGGAAATACAGTCATTTTTGTAATAAACAAAATTGATAAAATTCAAGAACTGGTATTTTAAATATGGAAAGAGGGGCCCCCACAAATATAAATCAAATAACTTTTCCTATATATTTACAAGCAGGCAGATCATTCCATCCTCATCTGTAATGATCGTTAATTGTAAAGGGGTAAAATTGAGCAAGCAATACTAAATTTGTGGGGTGGGGTTGGTCGGGGCTGATAAGACTTGGTAAATGTCCAATGGGAGTGTTGAAACCTGTTAATTGTTGCAATCATTAAATTAAATGGGAATCATTTGTCAGAGTTTGTAAATGGATCTTGTCACTGGGCCTTCAAGGGATAGTTCAATACAGTAGTCTCTCTCTCTCTCTCTCTCTCTCTCTCTCTCTCTTCTACCTCCGAAGGGAGATAGTGCCGTTTATGCCTCTCGAGTGGTAGACTGTAGGCATTGCTGCAAGTTGTTTACAGCGTTATTTCGGACCTTAATTGCCCCCCGCCCCCACCGTTTTAGTCTTTTACTTTACCTTCATTCCTCGTCCTTTTTTTTTTTCTCTCTCTCTCTCTCTCTCTCTCTCTCTCTCTCTCTCTCTCTCTCTCTCTCTCTCGTTTCACTCTCTAAAGCACTGAGTGGCTGAATGTGTTCCAGTGCTTGGCTGTATTGCGTAATTTTCAGATATCGGTCCATCTTCTATATATAACAAATTTCTCTCTCTCTCTCTCTCTCTCTCTCTCTCTCTCTCTCTCTCTCTCTCTCTCTCTCTCTCTCTCTCTCTCTCTCTCTCTCTCTCTCTCTCTCTCTCTCACGAAACCAGGCTAGTGTCCCCTGTAATTGTTTTTACAGTAAAATCTTGATTTTTTTTTATTGGTCTCTAGGACGTTTTGGGTGTTTTAATAATTCCAAAGGTATTTCCCAGTAGACATCGAATGTGCTAGAAAGATACATTGTAAATATCACGTTTTCGGTTACCAAAACTTGAGTAGTTTAGTAATCCAGTCGCATGCAGAGCCTGGCAGACTTGTTTAAAGTACCTCACATTATGTTGTTGACTCCCTTGACAAGCACGTGCAATTATCATTCATAGCCACAGAATGACAAAACTGCTTTCAAGCAGGTGTCCACATTTTAGATACTAATTGGCAGCTGGTTTTGAGCATTTAGTTTGTGTATAGAGAAATTATTTGTAATTATATGGTGCGTGTGCAATGTGCATGGTCCTGAAGTGGGTAAAACTCGTGTAGTTGAAAAAAGTTTGCATTCCATGAGGCTTTGCAAAGGAAAGCCTGATATTAAGGAAAAAAAAAAAACTTGAAGAAAGGCTTAAGGAAGGCATAGCTCTTGAATGGTAGTCCTAAAGGGGTGCTAGTTTATGGAAGAAATGCTGAAGTAATAGTTCTTAAGGCTAAAAGAAATAATTCATGGAAGGAGTAATCGTTAAAAATAGGCTTGGAAGATCAATATTTGATAGGAGGCTTAAAATATGAATGAAATGGTGGATTGGTTCTCCATTGGAATGTCTTAAGGGAGGTTATGTTCTCAAAGGGAAACTTTTTGACAGCCCATATCGGTGGTAATCCAACAGGCTGTGATAGATGTTAAGACAGACAAGGGAGGGCAGATTTGTTGCAGAAAGTATCAATTTATTTATGTAAATAATTTAGAGTAATTAATATCTGAGGGATATCTCTACTGGTAATTAACGATGGCCAAATTATTTTCTACTATAAATCTCTGAGTAATCTCTAAAGGGATGTTTTCTAGAATAATGCTTGAGGAAAGGGCTGATTATTTTTAGGGAATGGCAAGAGAAGCGCGTTTTTAATGGCGTTACAAGGGAGGACAATAGAAATTTAGTAACCTGTTATCCATAGAAGAAATTTTGGCCGTAGTGGAAATCTGCTAACTCTTTTCTGGTTTGATGATGGGTCTTTCTTTTGGATAAATGTAGTATGTCAGTTGTACTAGAAAAAAAACCTTAGGTATTACCTAAGGATCTTTCCAGCGTCCCTTCGACCCTGGCTGAAACCTCTCTCATTCCTTTTACTATACCTCCAATCTTCCGTCTTACCGCCCGCCTTCTAACAGTTGTTTCGCAGCGTAACTAGGAAGTTTTCTTCCTTTTACAACTTTGAAACCTTTTTACTCTCCCTTTCAGCGCCTAATGATCTCATAGGTCCCAGCGCATGCCTTTGGCCTAAATTTTATATTCTATTCCATTTCAGTTTAAATTCACTAAGTCAACTTAATTAAGTAACTTCAACGACAATCAATAGGATAGATTTAAAGTGCTTAAAACCAGCTGTAGCACGATAAATATTTAAATTCCTGAGTTTGCGTGTTTTGTTTTTGTTATTCTAAGGCTTATTTTTGTATAGACACAGATATAACTATCTTAAAAATAATGATGAATGTTTTGATGTCAAGAGGAGCTTGTATTGGTTAAAATGATGTTAACAAGAACCAGGTCTTAGGTAATTATCATGTAACCAACAATGTTAAATTTCTTACCAAAAATTCGCCAATGCATTTCTCTTTGTGCTTTACGTTGTGTGTTACATATTGCAACCAGTATCAGAGCTACTTAAGTTCTGTTTCTTAAGGAAAACTGGTAGAGGAAACTTGAGTCGAGATAATTACACCCTTGCCAAAGAAAATATTTGAAGCCCCTTGTTGCTCTTGCTGAGGATCAAGGCGCTCAATGTATTTTCTGTGGAATGCGTGCTTTTAGCTCCTCAAATATGAATGGACAGCAGATTCGAGGAAGAATATGTTTTCACGCACAGTTTCGAAACCTATCGCCTTTTTTAATGTGAAAGAGGAGACACGATGCCTCTTAAATTGTATGTGATATTATACTCCTTTCCTCGCATTTGTGGCTTTTCATATGCACTACTTTGAAATTGAGGTTCTGACATTTAAATATTGAACTGTTCAGTTGCCTTGACCTATTTGCCTAAAGTATAGACGTTATCAAGTATATTAAAACTTTGATTGCAGTAGAAAAAATAGAAAGGATGGTTTTACTGTTAAGAAACTTAAGATGTACTGGTGTTTTTACAGCCTGTCTTATGAAATCAAGATCGTATTGTTCTATGTAATTATGAAATAAATTCAAATAAATTATGCATTCTTTCATTTATCTTAACTTATGGTATACAATTTACAACTGAAATGACAGCAAACAATGGTATAAAATTTACAGCTGAATTAAAAGCAATAAAAAAAATAAATCAGTAAAAGAGCAGCGAGTATTCTCCCTTTGCAAAAGTTCATATGACCGAGTATTCTCCCCAGACGCCCCCCCCCCTTTCTTCCCCCCCTCCTCCCCACTCCTAGCACGAACAAATGCCTTGGTACACCCCACAAAAACGGTAAAAGAGCTCACGATATAGGTTTGGCTTTTAAGTGGCCATAAGGACATCTAGACTATTCTTCATTACACCTCGCAACAGAACTCGTTCACCCTTACAATGATGGAATGAGAGCAGTTCCACGGTACTGAACTCTAACCTGGGACTCATTTTGGACCATTGTCCACTCTTCTAAACCAGCTGTCTGTTGAGGAGAGTTTTCCTGACTACTTAAGCCATGTCAGTAATTCCCTTGCTATGTCCGATTAAATTACTTAAGTCTCGCACTCGGACTCAAAATTCTAAGGGTTACACTTCGAAATTTATGAAAGAAACTTGCTTAGTTTGTATTTTGCAGGTACTTGGAACTTTTCAACAACAAAATCTGGGTTTAGCAAAACGAAGAAAAATTATCAAAATCTTTTATTGTTGGAGATTGATTGCCATACGTGAGACAGGTTTCAGTGCCATCAAGGTTGTTATAAAATTGAAATATGATTACAGACAAGAATCAGTGACAATAGATTTATACCAAGTTTCTTGAAACCTCACTTTCTGAAAGCTACAAACAGCAGAAAGTCCAAGAAACCAAGGCTTTTTACTCTCCAGTAAGCTCACGATTCGAGTCAAGAAAGACACTGGGAAGTAATTCTTCTTAACTCAAATAATGTTCACTGAAGAGAAGGCAGCAAGTTTGTGTTTTTCTGGGCATTTGAAGCTGAGCATATGAGGTCACATATGTCATGAATATGTGATTAAGTAGTGTTTTTACAAAAGTAACTTAAAGGAAAGAGAAGGAAAAGGAAAGCCCACCAAGGCCCTCCCCAGTCCCACCTAGTAACTGGACACATAAAGAAATTGTAGTTCTGACTAGGCAAAGTTACTAGGCCCTTGAATGCTTTCCTTGTCCTTCTCTTTTTTTTTATATTTTATTACATATTTTACAGTTTATTGCATTGATTGTGAATCAAAGACACCAAGAAGAGTATGAAAGTTTCTGAAGTCTTAATGACCGCATTTGATTTCTTACAGTTGCCAAAAGGTGGTTGAACAGTTCACCAGTGTCACACTTGAATGAGAACAAGGCAGCAAGACAAATTGAAAGTAGTTGTACATCCAGGGGAAGAAAGGCGGAGGGGGGTTAAATTATTACTCTATTATTGGAAACAAACCATTAATCGGTTATAAAGTCTTTTTCGAAGGGGAGGGAGGGAAAGGGGCGGGGGGGTCATCATCAGCCCCGTGTGCAATTTCAGTGCGAACCATTACTCATGATGCCTGAGGCCCTCTCAAAAGCAGACAAGATTAACAACTGAACAAGAGGCCTCTCGATTTCCTCCCATTTTATGTACATGATTGAGTCGGGTAAAGGCGAAGAGACGTGCAAGACTACTGCCCTGACTACCCGGTGCTTCTCCACCCAGCAGATAGCCAGATTGGACCGAAGTACGCATTCATCTTACACGTGGACCGCCAAATCACTTTAGCTTCAACTGTACAATAAGACCTCAAATATGGACCATTTGGAAAACAACGTGGAAAGGCGAACTAAACATTTGACATATAAGGCATGAAGGGACCATCCTTTATAAAATTGACCGAAAAAAATTGGCGCTTTAGGGAAATGACTCCCCTTGCTGAAAAAAAAAAACTAAATTTAGAAATCACACAACACTAGTGCAGCTAATTACCAAAGAAATTAACCTACGTCATGAAGTTCTGGCAAAACAAGTCTTACGATTCCTAACAACAAACAAGTAGCACCAAGTACCAACAGACTAAATTTTACATATAAAACTACTACTAAGCAACACTGACCCTATGTAGCTTTGACATAACTGCTCGATTGGTGATAAAACGAGCTTGAGTGTACTTTTTTTTCAACGGACTTTCGATGAGCGAGAGAGAAAGTTACGAAGTTTTCTTTACTGGAAATCCATACAAATGACAAAATTTAAACATCATTTTGATATATAGCTTCTTAAATCATTATAATCTGAATTATTTGTAACCAAGAACCTCTCGAAATTGATACATCTCTCTCCTCATAAGGCAAAAGAAAATGTGATAACGATATTTTGGCTAAAAATGGTATCTACGAGAAAACATTAAATTATATAATCACCCCAATGATGTTCGATTATTTAGCAATCTTAACTGTCTGCAGTGGCGACCATTTTCAGTACAAAACAATTAACTGAACCTTATTTCATTTCAGTACTTTAAAACCCTTAAAAAATTCTCTTTTATAGAAATTAGTAGCAATTACTCCTTTAAACGAGTTAGATCTTTCTCCTAGACCTTAGAAGGGAAAGTATTTTATGTTAAGAAAAATCCAAAAACTTTACCATTAATTTCCCCTTGATACTCGTACTAAGAAAAGTGGATGGTTCTCATAAACTGTTTAAGCAAATCACAGACTCTATGCGTTAAGGCCGCCACTAACGTTCAGTTATACCTGCGCAGTTATGCCTGCACAGTCGGCCTGTGCAGGCAAACCTCCACCGCTAACGGTAGTCATTTCCCTCAGTCCTCCGTAGCAGCCATGGCGTCAACAGACGATGCTCTGGCTGTAGTTGGCTTGCCGATGGCATATAAAAACTCATAAATGTAAAGTAAGACGTCTAGTGAAAGAGTGGTTAAAAAAAATAGTTCAATACTGCCATGTGAATTTGTTAAGAGTTTAAATTTACCTCCAAGTACTTTCATAATGTTTATTGAATATTTATGAATGAAGGAAGAGTTCCATGGCAAGGTAATTGAGTTAACTTAGTAATTGTTGGTTTTTATTCCAAATTTTACATATTTAGGCCTAATATTGTTTTTCTGTTTCTTTAGAATGCTTAATAGAGATTTGCTTTCATTTAAAGAATGACTTTCTTATGATGTGTTACAGTGAGCGAAGATCCATAGTATACTACTGTTCCTTTGTTTCATTTGTGTGTTAATTAGTCTAATTTCATTTCAAAACTGGCTTACAAGGGATGTGAGCAATGTATAGCACACACAGTCTACTCATTTTATTTTTTATCAGAAAGTAGAACATTATTTTGTTCTCAATGTAAACGTGAATTTCATTATATGACGCATGAATAGACGCATCATAGGCCTATTCCCAGTTCACATTATTTCGCCATAATGAATATTCTCATTTAAAAACTAACTTAAATATATGGTTAATAACTACGAATAAACATACATAGGCTTAATCTGTTACGATAGCCTCTGGATTTTACTTGCCCAAGCAGTCTCATTCATATAGATTACAAGGAATCTACAAGACTTTCAGGAATGATGCTGCCACTTTCAGCCTTCATTATACACTATTTTTGTGGAAAAATTCCAAAATTATAAATATATACTATTCTCACATCCGTATTAATTATTGAAAAACTTGTAAATCTGATACATCATTAATTTTGGTATAAAAACTTTAAAATTTAATAAAAACCAACACTGTTTCTGACTATTACGTAGTATTTGTCCGGGGACGGAAGCGAACTGAGCCAACAAGAAGTTGCTCGCTTCCCCACATTTGCGTTGAAGTGCGCATGCGCAGGCAGTTTGGCTGAAGGCTCATCGATTGAGTGAGCTATTTTCTCAGGCCGCCTGCGCAGTCTAGAAAAACTGCGCAGGTTGTTCACATTAACTTTCAGTTTTGTCAGCAAAGGCCGACTGCGCAGGCATATCTGCGCGGGTATAACAACGTTAGTGGCAGCCGTAAGGCTTTCACATAGAAGGGCCAGAGAATTTACTCTCTAATGAAAAAAACAAAAAGCTTTACAACTGCATTTAAAAAAAAATTAACCCTCCAATCTGACAAGTGTTTGGTTCTGGAACAAATAAATTCAAAGGTTGTGTGCCATGACTTTCCACAGACTCGAAGCTCTTATAACGGGCGGTCCAAGAACTATGATCCTTAATTTAATTAGTATTTAACTTTAACCACTGAACTTGATTGAAAATATAAATGTGTGTTAGTTATTTAACAGGAATTTAACCACTGATGTTGAAAATTTTATGCTCATGAGAAATTATTTTACCGAGATGTAAGTCTGAGGTTGGTAAGAATGCTAACTACTGAATATCTGAACTTTTTTCAGCTTCCCAATTCATGGAAAAAATAAATCCTTTCAGAATTACACGATTTGCCAAGTTCTCCATAATTCCATCATTGAGCGAAAAACACTGATTTAATAAATTTGAAAACACTAATATGTGATAAATCACTGCGCGGGGGCAATCAACTGAAAAATTATGGGAAAATGAACGACTTTCCGTATGAAACCATCTGCCACCTTTAAGTGAAGCGTTACACCAACTTGCTTTAGTGGAGTTCAAGACAATATGAAACTACAAAACCCCATCCATTCCACATAATTAGCCTGCAACGTTTCCGAACGATTAGGCTCTTACACCAAACCTTAACATGTGCATGAATTTTATCAACACGCTTAGATACTGATGTGCAAGGAATAATAAGCATTTGAAGGACATACATCGACATCACTGATGAGTTCCGGAAGTCGGTGACTACAAAGAATTCGTACGTCTATTGAAATCTGCCAAGATTTGCAACGAGTGGAACCCTAATAATATTCCCATTACTGAAATGGTCATTAAAAGTGAGAGAGAGAGAGAGAGAGAGAGAGAGAGAGAGAGAGAGAGAGAGAGAGAGAGAGAGAGAGAGAGAGAGAAATGCCTTGCTCATAAGGAGTTCGCCTGAAAAGGTTACGGGCTGCCATTGAGCAAGAGCCCGGGCTGGCGAATAGCCAAATTAACCTAGACTTACTTGACTAACTGCCTCAAGAAAGAAATGTTACCCCGGTTCACCAAGTTACAAAACCGGGACACCAATTTTATTTAGAGTATAGTCAGCAAATGCTCCTTTACCTACATTGTACCTGTTTCCGCGCGTGCAACAAAGCCAATTCTTTGACAGTTCGTTCCGTACCGCAATCTAAGAGTGAAACCAGTATCAAAATCGAGGAACAGCTCTTAGGGTCTAACAGGGAAATGAACCAAGCTCTGCGATTCATTTTTCAAGATCAAAACTGCCAAAGGATAACAGGAGCCAAACTCTTAACGACCATTTTCACTATTAATGATACCTGGCAGTTTTCACCTAATTGTAATCTAAAAACCTTCGTTTTTCACATGGCAACCACATTTCCTTAGTTGCATTCAAGTCAGCAGTAGAAATTTCCTTAGTTTTCTTCACAATATTCATCACAAATTAATATGTAATGTCTGTTATCTAAATTTATATTTTACTTTATCTATAAATCATCACCCCTATGAAGGTGATTGCTAATTGTCATTAACAATCAAGTTGAATCGTTCATACTAATTTTAAATAAAAGAAATGAATGTTAGTGAAAACAATTACATCATTAACTATATAGAAATATCGTCTAAGACAATATATAAATAATGCACAAAAATGCGCCGTTTGTTCAGTAATAATGCTTTAATCATCACGGGTAAGTGAATCCTTAAGTGTGTTAGGACTTTTCTTTAAGCAAATCAGAGCAGCTGCAAAATTTTTATATGTGAAAATTTTTATGAAATCTTGCTATACATTAACTATAAAAATGCAAGCAAATATACTATCTAAAGACATTGGTGCGCAATATATATTGTGATTGTACCCAGAGCATTTATTTCCGCTGTTCACAACTATCATTGTATTCCTGGTTGAGATATGAAAGAAAGAGAAGTTGGAATTATGATTTGTTGTCGTTGAGCAGGAATGAATTCTCTGTAGTGGTGTTCCATTCACTGAGGGCTTTGCAATATCATAGGACGCGTAATACCTAAGAAGTCTGTTTTACATTATAAGAGATTTTCACTGATGAAGGATGCTGTTAAAATAGGCAAATTCTAACGAAAGGTATATTCCTGCACATCAGTTTCTCATGCCCCGCACGTTTAATGTTACATACACCAAGAAAAGTTTCCCAAAGACAATATCCACTTAGACAAGCGGTAAAGAACAAACCAAATACCACGGCAACTTCCATATCCTAATCAACGACAGGAAACGAAAACAATTAAACAAAAAACTAAGACAACTTCCCCTTTAAAACACACACACACACAAGCACTCACACACACACACACTCACACACAGAAACGCACACACACAGAAGCACTGGGAAACACACACACAAACACTCACACAGAAACACACACACACACACATTCACCTGGACAGCTTCCAAATCTACGAGATATTCGAAATCTTATGGCACAGTTCTTCTAAAGATGACTAAAGCAGTTATTTATCCCTTCTTTATGTCAAGGACACAAATGGAAGAAATCAGAGACAACGTGTTCATTTATGAACCCAGCTGGACCCTTTTCAGTGAGCACAGGCATCTCAGCATAACAGAAAGCACTCAAATGCAAGACTTCAGAATGACCCTCTCATCAAATTCTTTGATTCATTTACGTTGGAAACAGTCATTTACATTAGAAACAATGTTCATCAACATTTAACATTAATCTTCATTAACCTTAAACTTTAAATTTCCATTAACTTGAACACTGACAGTTTTCACAGATTTCATGTTAACTTCAAAAAATTCATACATCATCTCGATCGTATTTAAAGTCACAATCCTTATACATTACGTAAAATGTCCACTACTTACATCACACCGTTCATGACATACTTGATAACAATTTGTTGTCATTAAACCTGTGGTGCTTGCATACTCAAAGCAAAATTAAGAAACCAAAACCTGTACATTTGGCATTACAAACTCCAACAATTCAAGATGTCTAAGTGTTAAAATTACTCTAATTTCTCTCGTCTTCTCATGGATCAGAAAGTATTAACGAGCTGAGCGTTTAAGCAATTTAACAAGGCATAACAAGACAATTACTGTTCGTGACTCTGGTAGTCAGGATAAAACCACCTTTGACAAGACAGCTGGAAGAGTAAGTGGACCAAAATACATGTTTACCAAGAGAGCATATGGGCATTTAACAAGTACAATATATCAAAATGCAAACACTCAGTAATACTGCTCTCATTACACCAGGTAAAAGAATGAATTAGCCCTGTGCTCGGGAAATTCATGAACAGCCTAAATGCATTTATGGTTCCTCTGCTTAAAAGCAATGTCTAATTCGTGAACTCCACAACCCTTTTGTGGCGAAGAATATGGCAAATGCTGATGCTGGGAGGAAGGAAAGATGGGGAATGGTGGGGAGGGGGGCGGGTGTGAGGGAGATTCGTCAATCATATGAACTTTGAGAGTGAGTTTTTGTCTTTTTTTTTAGCATCTTGAGTTTGGGAGAGGGTAGGATCAAGGAGAGGGAATGGGAGATCTGAAAGTGGAGGTAAGCATCAGAGGGGGAAAAAAAGGGAAGTTCTGCAGAATTCAGTCTAAATGTGAACTTTGGGAAAATTCCTCATTACTTTTGACGATTAGCATTTTATACGATGAAGATTTGCTCATGTAGCCCGACAAAGAGAAAGAGAAAAACTTAAAGAATTGTTGAAAATATTTTCAATGTAAAGAAACTTCCTTAAAAATCATCCAAATGAAAAACTATAGTTTTACCTTTACACATTACACCTTTAACTCATTTTGCTCTTAATCCTTATGCTATCATTCATGTCTCCTTCCATGTCTAAAACACACATACACTATCATCAAATTCCAGTTTTCTATAATTTATACCCTTTGTTACATAAATTTTGTAGTGCTCATATACAGTCTATGGTTATCTACTCAAATTTCTAATTCAGTCATCAACAGTTTATTATGCAAGAATCTTCGCGTCGAGCTTTGCAACACCCAGTCACGGAACATTCATATAGTAAGTCGAAAAACTATTAACTTAACGCCACTTATTTCGGCCTCGCATATTCCATAACTTTAGTTTACTTATACTCGCCTACAGTCTATAACCAATATTCAACAGCTTACTTTTATTCACCAAGGTCTATCCTATACAGTACTTGCACTAACGTAGATATATTCATTTAGCCTTTGGTTCACAACTTTCAAACTTTTTCCATCTATATTCCAAAACCTTTACTTTTATTAACCTATATATTATACCAAAATTTTTACTTTCATTAACCGGTATTCCACGCCATTGCACTCAGATACCATTCACAACTTTTTCGTCACTCCATTTACATTCATAAAAAATGTCCATCACACGGACAAAAACTGTTGATGAAAACGAGAGAGAGAGAGAGAGAGAGAGAGAGAGAGAGAGAGAGAGAGAGAGAGAGAGAGAGAGAATATCTGCAAACTGAAAATATTTTGTCAATGTAATACAAGATTTTGAGGAGATTGAAATTGGGGAGAAATAAGACTAACATATGAGGGCGACGCATACTTCCTGAAATAGTAAGCTGTGATCCTTTAGAGAATTTAATCTTCAAAAGAGGATCATATTACGTTATTATCCTTATACTATGCTTTTATCCTCAAACTAATCCTTAAAACATCAACACAAGTGGGGATTGTACTTTACAGTAATCGTTTAAAATCAGAAATGCAACTGAAAATACTAAAGGGAATTATTAGAAAGTTATTACTTACTAGATGATTAACGCATTAAAGGGGAAGCAGTATTTATTTCGAAAGAGCTAAAGAAACATTACAAGGGCTACATGAGAACTACAAACCTCGAATTCCATAGTTACAGAACTTCCCTTTTCAGTGCCACAGAAACTTAATCATAAATATACCTACAGTAAACTAACATAAATCTCACTCTCATCAATTACAAGGGTTACGGCAATGAAGTGTTCAGTTCACATAACAATACCTCATGATTTATTTTCATAGCTGATGTTACACATTAGTTTACGCATTTTTCTGACCCTTCATACTGTACGTGTTCAAAATCAAACTAACAATGACGCGTAAGTAAAGCATTGGTACCCTTGAGTTACTGTTTTAGAAAGCATTGTGGTAATTCCCAGTAAGAGAAGTGTAGGTTCCCATGAGTTACTGTTTTAGAAAGCATTATGGTAATTCCCACTAAGTGAAACATAGGTACCCTTGAGTTACTGTTTTAGAAAGCATTGTGGCAATTCCCAGTAAGTGAAACATAGGTACCCTTGAGTTACTGTTTTAGAAAGCATTGTGGTAATTCCCAGTAAGAGAAGTGTAGGTACCTTGAGTTACTGTTTTAGAAAGCGTTGTGATAATTCCCAGTAAGAGAAGCATAGGTACCCTTGAGTTACTGTTTTAGAAAGCATTGTGGTAATTCCCAGTAAGAGAAGCGTAGGTATCCTTGAGTTACTGTTTTAGAGAGCACTGTGGTAATTCCAAGTAAGAGAAGCGTAGGTACCCTTGAGTTACTGTCTTAGAGAGCACTGTGGTAATTCCCAGTAAAAGAAGCGTAGGTACCCTTGAGTTACTGTTTTAGAAAGCATTGTGGTAATTCCCAGTAAGAGAAGCGTAGGTATCCTTGAGTTACTGTTTTAGAGAGCACTGTGGTAATTCCAAGTAAGAGAAGCGTAGGTACCCTTGAGTTACTGTCTTAGAGAGCACTGTGGTAATTCCCAGTAAAAGAAGCATAGGTACCCTTGAGTTACTGTTTTAGAAAGCATTGTGGTAATTCCCAGTAAGAGAAGCGTAGGTACCATTGAGTTACTGTTTTAGAAAGCACTGTGGTAATTCCCAGTAAGAGAAGCGTAGGTACCCTTGAGTTACTGATTTAGAAAGCATTATGGTAATTCCCACTAAGTGAAACATAGGTACCCTTGAGTTACTGTTGTAGAAAGCATTGTGATAATTCCCAGTAAGTGAAACGTAGGTACCCTTGAGTTACTGTTTTAGAAAGCATTGTGGTAATTCCCAGTAAGAGAGGCGTAGGTACCCTTGAGTTACTGTTTTAGAAAGCATTGTGGTAATTCTCAGTAAGAGAAGCATAGGTACCCTTGAGTTACTGTTTTAGAAAGCATTGTGGTAATTCCCAGTAAGAGAAGCGTAGGTACCCTTGAGTTACTGTTTTAGAAAGCATTGTGGTAATTCCCAGTAAGAGAAGTGTAGGTACCCTTGAGTTACTGTTTTAGAGAGCACTGTGGTAATTCCCAGTAAGAGAAGAGTAGGTACCCTTGAGTTACTGATTTAGAAAGCATTATGGTAATTCCCACTGAGTGAAACATAGGTACCCTTGAGTTACTGTTGTAGAAAGTATTGTGATAATTCCCAGTAAGTGAAACATAGGTACCCATGAGTTACTGTTTTAGAAAGCATTGTGGTAATTCCCAAAGATTCTTAAATTGAGACAGAACGGGCGTCTAAGCAAAAGTGATAAAATGAAAATTTAATTTGCTTCGAAAAGGAAATATTTTCAAAATACAATATAAATGACTGATAAGTCTTTAACCAATACGTCCCTTGAAACACTACATAGAAAAGAGCACCCCAAAAAACTAAATAAACAAAGGAGTGTCCTGAAAAGACCAAGGAGGTCATGACACATTAGGAGAAACGTGGAGTACCCTAATGTCATAAAATCTAGGATTGCCCTGAAGTTCATACACTGAAAGCTCATTATTTGGAAAAACAGCTTGAAGACCAAACCATTTTATAAAACCATGTATCAACAATTCACGCATATATAAAAATAAGAAACTATTGATAGTGTAAGATGTTTTTCACCACAGATTAGGCAGATCACATCTCTAGTACCTAGGACCAACTTAAAAGAAAAAATACTGTACCAAGCCAAGAATAAAGTTCCAACCCAAATCCAACCCAGTCCTAAGGAAGAGTGCAAATTCTGTAGCATCATCAGCCGTCTTGACAATATTCCCAGCAAAAATTAAACTAAATTACATTTATTGCTCCCAAAACTCAGTAATTCGGAAAAATGCAATTATTGGTCAAGAAACTCATGACAAAACACAGTATTCATCGAAAGGCTAAAGTTCATAATTTGCAAATACAAATTAGGAAGTTTTTAGGGGATAGCATTAGTAATACACTATACCACAATATCAAATTAAAAAGCTAAAATATTGGGCAAGGAAACTAACATTATATAGCGACATTACAGCCTGCCAGTTTTCGATATGTAAATTTGGCTAGAAAGATCATCTCAAAATTTGATAATAGCTGAAACAAAACTTCTAGAAGCCTGCGTAGTATCCAACGTCACAAAAAAGACTCATGTACCCCAGATGATTAACAGTCTGATGCTAAAACTGGCTCAACTATGCCAAAGTTTCAAAACTTTGTCATGAGGATGTAGAAAGCAAAATTAAAATCAACTGTCATAATTTCTTTTTTTAAAAGCAATTTCATTATTTAATGATTAGAACATAACATTTACTCTGAACACTTCATAGTACCATAACCGTATTTCGACAAATATTTTCCTAAAGATACTGCTTTGTTTGCTTGTCAGAAACATCTGATATTTGTTAAACATAAAGAATGACTTGCAATCACATTGTTATTAAAATGTGCTCTGGGAACTTCAGAATACAGGTAATTTAGAGAAGCTGAAGCTTTATATTCACCAAAAATACATAATCATTAAGTAGAAACAATATCACCATCACAGAGATTGGTGAGAGCGAGATTTAATGATGAGGTTCAAATAAATGTAGCGTGACTTGGCATTACCAAGAACCCAAAAGCCTACAAAATTGTGGCTAATGTCATTAAAATGATAAGCAGACTTATATCAAGTTATGAAATACAAAGATCTAGTAATGAAGCTTGACTCTTTTTTTTTTTAAATTCAAAATGAAAGAGTGGTGGGTACTCTAAGAATGATGTAATAGTATCTTATATGAAGAAAATCAACGTCATCAAATCATTAAATATCTTAGGAACTTAAACAAGACTAATAAACACCAGGGTAATTTCTGGAGTGTTACCTAAAATAACTAACTTGAACTGACTGATTATGCAATATCAAGGTGCTTAGAGCCTCAATACGAACTATTCTACACAAGAACTTTTAAAGTTGAGAACGACCTATGAACTAAAAATCCTGGTGTACTCTGATTCCTGCCCTTGAAGTAATAGATCCCATATCTAGCTTACGACACAGAATATAGGACTTTCTTGAAGTTCGTCGAGTTAATGGTAATGAACATCGCCGCTAGTCTTGTTATATTATATTCATTCCATTCATGCAAGCGACCAACCATATTCTGCAAAAAGAATTAAAAAATTACGCACAATATTTTTGCAAGATAAGTGCTTCCTAACATAAGGTGAACTATACAGTAATCAATACCTATCAAAATTCAAGAACTATAAACTTTAAACTCCAGTAGCTATAAAATTGTTGGGTAAAATAACGTCACATTTATAAGAAGATACTCCGTTCAATATTAGTTCCCAGGGGATATATGTTTCAGTTGCAGGGAATATATGTTTCAGTTGCCCAACAGCGTTATTTCATTTGAAATTTAACTTATCTAGAACTAAAAATCTTTAAAAAAAATGATCTACCTGAAATAAGGCTATTGAAGCCTCTCAGAAACATAAGTAAATGTTTTCAAAACCATCTTTCGGTAAAATATAGTTAAAGTTTGATTTTATCCCTCGAATAATGATAGGATAACAGAACTTGTCCAAATGAACATCCCTGTCTGGAAATCCATAACTCAAACCTTTGGGTTCGAGGGCAGCTGCTTCTCAATTTGTAGGTTAAGCAAAGCCTCCAGTGTCTAGTTGAGAAAGAAGCTGCTCTTCCGCAACCAGACAAGTAGCTTAATATCCTCCCTCTAAGAATGGTTGGAGTCTTCCCTGACCTTTCGTCAATCTCTCACGGCTGCAATCAATTAGGTGTCTCTATAATTCTGATTTCAAATTTCTTAGAAGTCTTGAAATCACTTAGAGGCAAGGTTAATTATATGTATTTGAAAACTGAGTAGTTTTTCCCTTAACCCAATATATCACTTTGTCACTTTGAAAGCTAACCTCAGGAACTAGAATAACTTCTTATCTGAAAAGGGTCTAAGTTTTGTATTTGCACAAAGGACTTTCAAGTTACAAAATCCACACTACCTTTTAGAAGCAATTTCATAATTTCTACAGGGGTGTCTTCTTACTAAGACATTAGGCAGGTCTTAAATCATTATTCATGAAGCCATTTCCATAAAAATCAGTCAATTTAAAAAGTGAAATTTTATTCAAGACAATGAAAACTAATTTTAAGACCCACTAAAACAGTTTAAATTTTAAAATGACCAACGTTCAATTTACCAACTTAAGACCCCTATTTCAAAAAAGCTGAAGCCCTTAAGGATATTATCTAGTCCATAGTTAAATAGTAAAAAAAAAATTCAGTAGACCCACATTTAAATTCATAAGGGACTATGTACCGAACAGCGGTGTTTCCACAAAATACAATAGACTACCCTAGTTCCTAACATTTAAAAATCTTGGATATTATTTCAAGACCTGTGCTTCTGAAATCAGAAACCTGTCAATGAGTAACTGATATAAAAAAAAACTTTTGCAAATGAGTAAATGATATAAACAAAATTTCTGTCCTTGAGTGACTGACATCAGAAACACTCTGTCATGACTGACTAAAATTAAAACCTCTCAGTAAGAGGCTGAACAAGAATGTCCTTTTAAATACATGGATGTACAGATTTGTATAATGTTTACTTTTGCAGTATCCTACATGAAGTAGTAAGGGACAACTAGAAGCTCCAAGATGGACACTATATTCCTTTAGTAACTGAACTTGGCTTGAGCAGCTTCCACCACTTTGACATATATAGACAAGTCTCACAAAGTAGTTTATTTTGGACACTTACTGCACTATTTACTTAATTTTCAGTTTTAAGCTTGAACTTCACAGATTTCTGTTAAAAGCTCCATTACTGAAAAGCCCTGCATCAAACAGTATCTTAAAATTTGACTAAATAGATTCTAATTGATATTATATTACTCAAAAAACAATGATTTAATTGAGGACTGTAGCTACGGATATGTACCAGTTCATCTAAAATGACTGCTAGAGATACGCATTAATGATTGTACTGTATCTAACAATCCTACTGCCAACTAGGACCTGTAATCCTACAACATAAATAAATTGGTATGACCATTAATGTTTTACACTGGAACCAGCTTTTGTTAATTCACTCATAATTTTACACTAGTGACAGCAAAAAGTATATGGTCAATACTCTTGGCAAGGTATTGTATACATATTTTTGATATCACATCAGTTTATGAGCATGTGTTGCACATGTCACAGGAATTTGCAGCCTATCATAAGTCCCAGTATTTGTAGCTACTTCATTAATTAAGACTAGGTCGTACATTGGTCAAGGCACCAGTCGCTCATTGAGATACCAAATAAGAGCGATTAAGTCCTGTCTAAGGCTGGCCATTACATCCTGTTGTTTGGTCCCACTCTGGTCATGGACTCTTTTCTATGTCTACATCAACTCACATCAGGCTGGCATATTTATTACCTCTTTTACTGCTGACACACACCTGACAACACTGAACACCCTACTTGTCTTACCTTTTTCAATCTGTGCTATCTTGTGTAAAAGAAACTCACTAGCATGGCAGGCATCTTTTGTAGAAGGCAACTCAGAAATAAACCACAGTTCTTCAATCTTGAACGATGCCATAGCCTTTGCACTGTGGTCTTCCACTCTCTTGGATTGGAGTTCCTTTTTTGTTAGTTCCCTCTTCCTTTTATTTTTCGAACGGTATTTAGGGCCGGCTTAGTAGAATGGTCGAGGATGCCTGATGGTTAACTAAGAGGGTGCCTTATCCTCGTCATTTTCTCTTTTATTTTCGTTACCTGCACCTTCTTTCCAAAGCAATCACTATTGTTCTTTCGGGTAACTTGTCTCTCACTGCTGGTTGATTTCCTTTTGGAACCCTCATGGATTTATATTCTGTTGAATCTGCCAATAAAGGTTTTCAGCTGAAGACCTAAAGAAAGAAAGGGAAACAAAAATGGATTAAAAATGTAGCTTTCTGTGGTGAGTACGAATCAGTCATACCTACCTAACTATAAAACCAGTAAAATGTTTGTCACCTTTTTGGTTACTACTTATCCCACGACACTTCCTTCTTAGCATCTGCATGTCCCATAACATTTAGTTTAATTTATAAAGAGTTCCATGTCAAGTGGATTCCATCCTAACAAGAGAATTAATAACCAAAATTTTATACTACTTATAGCACAGGAGCACAATTCTATATTTGCCAAGGGTATGAAACTTAGGAAAATTTCACATATAAATTTTACAATCAGGGTGCAGTAACTTTCTATCATTAAAACCCTATTGGATGTCAAAAGTAACGTTTCTGAAGGCTAATCAACGTAATGACACTTACTAACATTTATTGTTTGTGGCTATAAAAAAAACTTTTGCAAATGAGTAAATGATATCAAAAACTGTCTTTGAGTGACTGACATCAGAAATCCTCTGTCTTGAGTGACTAATATCAAAACCTTTCAGTAAGAGACTGAACAAGAATGTCCTTTTAAATACATGGATGCTCAGATTCGTATGATGTTTAGTTTTGCAATATCCTACATGAAGTAGTAAGGGACAACTAGAAGCTCCAAGATGGACACTATATTCCTTTAGTAACTGAACTTGGCTTAAGCAGCTTCCACCACTGTAACATATATAGGCAAGTCTCACAGTGTACTTTATTTTGGACACTTACTGCACTGTTTACTTAATTTTCGGGTTTAAGCTTGACTTCACAGATTTCTGTTAAAAGCTCCATTAATGAAAAGCCCTGTATCAAACGTTATTTTAAAATTTGACTAAATAGATTCGAATTGATATTATATTACTCAAAAAACAATTATTTAATTAAGGACTGTAGCTACGGATATGTACCAGTTCATCTAAAATGACTGCTAGAGATATGCATTAATGATTGTACTATATCTAACAGTCCTACTGCCAACAAGGACCTGTAATCCTACAACACAAATAAATTGGTATGACCATTAGCGTTTTACACTGGAACCAGCTTTTGTTATTTCACTCATATTATACACCAGTGACAACAAAAAGTATATGGTCAATATTCTTGGCAAGATATTGTTTACATATTTTTGATGTCATCAGTTTATGAGCATGTGCTGCACATATCACAGGAATTTGCAGCATATCATAAGTCTCAGTATTTGTAGCTACTTCATTAATTAAGACTAGGTAGTACATTGGTCAAGGCACCAATCGCTCATTGAGATACTAAGTAAAAGAGATTAAGTCCTGCCTAAGGCTGGCCATTACATCCTGTTGTTTGGTCCCACTCTGGTCATGGACTCTTTCCTATACCTACATCAACTCATATTATGCTGGTACATTCATTACCTCTTTTACTGCTGACACACACTTGACAACACTGTATACCCTACTTGTCTTACCTTTTTCACTCTGTTCTATCTTGTTGTGTAAAAGAAACTCACTAGCATGGTAGGCATCTTTTGTAGAAGGCCACTCAGAAATAAACCACTGTTCTTTCATCTTGAACGATGACATAGCCTTTGCACTGCGGTCGTCCACTGTCTTGGATTGGAGTTCTTTTTTGTTAGTTTCCTCTTCCTTTTATTTTTCAAACGTATGTACGGCCGGCTTAGTAGAATGGCCGAGGATGCCCGATGGTTAAGCAAGAGGCTGCCTTATCCTCATCATATTCTCTTTTATTTTCATTACCTGTGCCTTCTTTTCAAAGCAATCACTATTGTTCTTTCGGGTAACTTGTCTCTCACTGCTGGTTGATTTCCTTTTGGAACCCTCATGGATTTATATTCTGTTGAATCTGCCAATAAAGGTTTTCAGCCGAAGACCTAAAGAAAGAAAGGGAAACAAAAATGGATTAAAAATGTAGCTTTCTGTGGTGAGTAAGAATCAGTCATACCTACCTAACTATAAAACCAGTAAATTGTTTGTCACCTTTTTGGTTACTACTTATCCCACAACACTTCCTTCTTAGTATCTGCATGTCCCATAACATTTAGTTTAATTTATAAAGAGTTCCATGTCAAGTTGATTCCACCCTAACAAGAGAATTAATAACCAAAATTTTATACTATTTATAGCACAAGAGCACAATTCTATATTTGCCAAGAGTATGAAACTTAGGAAAATTTCACATATAAATTTTACAATCAGAGTGCAGTAACTTTCTATCATTAAAACCCTATTGGGTGTCAAAAGTAACGTTTCTGAAGGCTAATCAACGTAATGACACTTACTAACATTTATTGTTTGTGGCTATAAAAAAAAACTTTTGCAAATGAGTAAATGATATCAAAAACTGTCATTGAGTGACTGACATCAGAAACCCTCTGTCCTGAGTGACTAATATCAAAACCTTTCAGTAAGAGACTGAACAAGAATGTCCTTTTAAATACATGGATGTACAGATTTGTATAAAGTTTAGTTTTGCAATATCCTACATGAAGTAGTAAGGGACAACTAGAAGCTCCAAGATGGACACTATATTCCTTTAGTAACTGAACTTGGCTTAAGCAGCTTCCACCACTGTAACATATATAGGCAAGTCTCACAATGTACTTTATTTTGGACACTTACTGCACTGTTTACTTAATTTTCGGGTTTAAGCTTGACTTCACAGATTTCTGTTAAAAGCTCCATTAATGAAAAGCCCTGTATCAAACGTTATTTTAAAATTTGACTAAATAGATTCGAATTGATATTATATTACTCAAAAAACAATTATTTAATTAAGGACTGTAGCTACGGATATGTACCAGTTCATCTAAAATGACTGCTAGAGATACGCATTAATGATTGTACTATATCTAACAGTCCTACTGCCAACAAGGACCTGTAATCCTACAACACAAATAAATTGGTATGACCATTAGCGTTTTACACTGGAACCAGCTTTTGTTAATTCACTCATAATTATACACTAGTGACAGCAAAAAGTATATGGTCAATATTCTTGGCAAGATATTGTATACATATTTTTGTTATCACATCAGTTTATGAGCATGTGCTGCACATGTCACAGGAATTTGCAGCATATCATAAGTCCCATTATTTGTAGCTACTTCATTAATTAAGACTATGTAGTACCGTGGTCAAGGCACCCGTCGCTCATTGAGATACTAAATAAGAGAGATTAAGTCCTGCCTAAGGCTGGCCATTACATCCCGTTGTCCCACTCTGTTCATGGACTCTTTTCTATGCCTACATTAGGCTGGCATATTCATTACCTCTCTTTTACTGCTGACACACACTTGACAACACTGAACACCCTACTTGTCTTATCTTTTTCAATCTGTTCTATCTTGTTGTGTAAAAGAAACTCACTAGCATGGTAGGCATCTTTGGTAGAAGGCCACTCAGAAATAAACCACTGTTCTTCAATCTTGAACGATGCCATAGCCTTTGCACTGTGGTCTTCCACTGTCTTGGATTCGAGTTACTTTTTTGTTAGCTCCCTCTTCCTTTCATGTTTCAAACGGTATGTAGGGCCGGCTTAGTAGCATGGCCGAGGATGCCTGATGGTTAAGCAAGAGGCTGCCTTATCCTCGTCATTTTCTCTTTTATTTTCATTACCTGTATCTTCTTTTCAAAGCAATCACTATTGTTCTTTCGGGTAACTTGTCTCTCACTGCTGGTTGATTTCCTTTTGGAACCCTCATGGATTTATATTCTGTTGAATCTGCCAATAAAGGTTTTCAGCTGAAGACCTAAAGAAAGAAAGGGAAACAAAAATGGATTAAAAATGTTGCTTTCTGCGGTGAGTACGAATCAGCCAGACCTACCTAACTATAAAACCAGTAAATTGTCTGTCACCTTTTTGGTTACTACTTATCCCACAACACTTCCTTCTTAGCATCTGTATGTTCCATAACATTTAGTTTAACTTATAAAGAGTTCCATGTCAAGTGGATTCCATCCTAACAAGAGAATTAAAAACCAAAATTTGATGCTATTTACAGCACCAGAGCACAATTCTATATTTGCCAAGAGTATGAGACTTAGGAAAATTTCACATATAAATTTTACAATCAGGGTGCAGTAATTTCTATCATTAAAACCCTGTTGGGTGTCAAAAGTAACGTTTTTGAAGGCTAATCAACGTAATGACTCTTACTAACATTTATCGTGGGTAAATAAACTGATTGCTTCAAGTTACTTTCAGTTACATGTGTAAGTCTGAGTTATAGGCAAAACGTTTATGTTACACCACTGAAAAACAAAGCTAGACTAAGTAACCTGGCTATCTAGATTAGCAACAAGAACACAAAATACTTTTTTGAATTCTTATCCATAATTACCAAAATGGAGCCTTGTGATAGGTGAAATACTTGAGTGTTTCAAGCAACGGTCATATTCTAAGCAATACAGCAGTGATCAACTAGATTAACCCCTTTGCTCTGGTGTTTATTTTCGCTCTCATTCGAAAACAGTTAACATTTTACATGAAAAATTGAAAAGGTTTACAGTAATCATAAAATTTTCATAATATCTATAAGAACTTTATTTTCAGGACTGAACATTATATTACCTTCAGGTAAGCCATTATGTATAAAAAACTGGTAAAATGTGGAAAACTTGAACAAATTTTATTGTACGTTGGCTTCTGAAACCTTTTTTGTGGCACTAGCAGTTCTTTTAGTACACTGCCAGTGTATGCTCTATTATTTTCCACATTTGCAACATGTTTTGTACTTTGCGAGTGTTTTCCATACCATAAATTGTGTATTAATACACAAGTGGCTTCTGTATGCATAGGCTACAAAGAAGGGGAAAATGGGAAAACACAAAATACTTTAGTTTTTATACCCCCTATTAATGACACTAATCATTCTGGCTGTACGTAACGGTTCATTTTATATTCATTTTCCTCATTGGCAATGATTTTTGTATACTTTATAGATACGATTTTCTGCAAGACAAGGAATGACACCAAGAGGTAACTTCTTTACACATAGGTCACAAAATGTGTATAGTTTTCTTCCTTTTAAACTCGCCTCTACCTCTTTTCGACAATTCTTTGGCTATCTGTTATTCGCTACACATTGTGGTAAGTGATTTTTGTCTATAAATATTGCTAGAAAATGCTAATAAGGTAATCTCGCTCCAATAGAGTTCGAAAATCGCGCACATCTTTGAGACTTCTGCCGTTGATATCCTTCTAAGAAATGTCAAATTATTTTTCTCTTGAATTTTCCTAGCTAGATTCTGAATGTTATAAAATATATTTCCATTAAATAATGTTGCTTCAGTTATAAACTCCTTTACAAATACTGCTCTGAAATCTGTTAAGTGTCTAATAAAGCTATTTGCGCTAAAATAACTTTCATTGGTAGGTAATCCATGTGAACTAACCTCATCGCAATTTCAACTGCAGCAAAAGGTTTTATATCCAAGAAAGTTAAACCTGTCACTGATGATACTTTGATCTTTTAAGTGCAGGCTGCTTGCTACCTATCATAGAGTGAAAATTTTTCTTTGATTTTTTTGCAACACGATCATATATTTCCCCTGAAAAAAAAATCTGTGAAAAGTTGTGGGGTCACATTTTCACATCTGATTAGCCTATCTTATGAGGGTCAGTATCATCTAATTGTCTGGAATAATTACCAGATGATCTAACTTATAGTATCGTCATCGTTATCATCCTTAATTTACCAAGATCAGGATAACATGTTAATCAGATTCTGAATCAGAAGCAACTATTTCCTAAATTTCTTCGAGAGAAACTTGGTGGGGAGTTAAGCCATCAAAAGTCTTCAACGACAAAAAAAAAAAGGCTTGATGTGATAACAGACTTACATCGAGTTAATGGGAACATTAAAAGGCAAACAGTCAGCTGCTGACTTAAAACAAACACTCTTCGATCAGCAAAATATCCTTGCCGAGTTACATACTAGTCCAAAATCAATACTGTTACATATGACAAAATATGTTGTAATCATAAAACATTATTATATACCATAACTTCAGTTCCTCATATCACCACAAGGCCACGAAACCTGCCGTTCGCTAGGCTACACAACAGCTATTAGACGTAAACAAACCTTCCTTCTCGATAATGAAGCTTCCTTGTCGAGAATTACGTCAATCCTACAGCAGATATAGTTCTGCATGGCGAAAAATGCACCTCGCCATCATAAAACATTATAATATATCATGGCTCTAATCTCACATATTAAAAAATACCGGAGACTTACCAAAGACTGTTACTGACGTGGGAAAGTTTTCAGCTATGCACTTTCGGCCAGTGCTTCATAAAATCGTCAACCGATGGCGGTACTAGATTCCCAAATACGCCGTCTGCATGAAATTCTACCGCTTTTAACATGTCGCAAGGGAAAGTCGTTTTTCTTAGGGATTTAATACAAACTCTAGCTCGAATAAAATTCTCCTCGCAGTAAAAGTGATAAGCTTATGGAAAGTGGAATAAGGGACACTATTCACTATTTCACTATTTTTTGGAAAGGATTTGTAAACACTGTGGTTAAATCCGATTGAATGATGAAAACAGAACGGGATAAAAAAAAAAAAATATATATATATAAAATCTTGTTTGTATAATTCCTTTCCCTCTATGGTCGACATCTGCTAAGTAAAGTCGATGATGAATTCCCGGTGGATTTCCCTTTCTACAAAATAATTTCTAATTAGCAAACGTAGCGGGTGACCTTAGATACAAATAGACGTTAACTATACTTTCATAGGTTTTATACACATACACACACGCGCACACACACACACACACACACACACACACACACATATATATATATATATATGTAAAAACTTTGGAGTACTTAGTTTCCAACTTCTTTTATGACTTTTCTGGATTGAATTGCTAACGCTTTGGACTCTCACTTGAATGATCGGGGTTTGGTCCGGATGTGAGTCAGAAATTTATCTCTGTGAAACACGTTCCTACATGTCTTAGGGATAAGTCTAATGAAATGTTAGTGTTTCACTCGCTGCTGGGTCCGGAAGTTAGGTAAAATTCCATGGAATGTTAGGCCCTAGGCGCCTGCCCGGGAAAAACATCAGGTATTAGCACTTAAGTTCCAACTCCTTTTATGAATGGGCAAATGAATTGCTAATACCCTGGACTCTAAGTTTGAAAACACCGAGGTTCGGTCCCGAATATATATATATATATATATATATATATATATATATATATATATATATATATATATATATATATATATATATATATATATAGGTGTAAATTTCTGACTCACGTCAGGATCGAACCCAGGTCTCTCAGGTGGAAAGCAAGGGCGTTACCCACTGGGCCATACAAGTCTAAAAGAAGTCGGAACCTGAGAGCAACTGCACCAAGGAATTACCTGGGCAAGCTAACTGCTTGCATACCAGCGAAGTTTTCCCCAACTTCCCGACTCAGCAATGACCCAATAGACAACATTTCATTCGAATTATCCCTTCTGGTGAATAAGATAGAAATCATCAACACACAATCACGTGTGGAACGAAATAAATTTCTGACTCACGTCGGGATCGAACCCAGGTCTCTCAGGTGGAAAGCAAGGGCGTTACCCCACTGGGCCATACAAGTCTAAAGAAGTCGGAACCTGAGAGCAACTGCAGGAATTACCTGGGCAAGCTAACTGCTTGCATACCAGCGAGTTTTCCCCAACTTCCCGACTCAGCAATGACCCAATAGACAACATTTCATTCGAATTATCCCTTCTGGTGAATAAGATAGAAATCATCAACACACAATCACGTGTGGAACAGAAATAAATTTCTGACTCACGTCGGGATCAACCCAGGTCTCTCAGGTGGAAAGCAAGGGCGTTACCCACTGGGTCATACAAGTCTAAAGAAGTCGGAACCTGAGCAACTGCAAGGAATTACCTGGGCAAGTAACTGCTTGCATACCAGCGAGTTTTCCCCAACTTCCCGGGGAAAACTGCTGGCATGCAAGCAGTTAGCTTTGCCCAGGTAAAATGGCGCAGTTGCTCAGGTTCCGACTTCTTTTAGACTTGTATGGCCCAGTGGGTAACGCCCTTGCTTTCCACCTGAGAGACCTGGGTTCGATCCCGACGTGAGTCAGAAATTTATTTTGTTCCACACGTGATTGTGTGTTGATGATTTCTATCTTATTCACTCAGAAGGGATAAGCGAATGAAATGTTGTCTATTGGGTCATTGCTGAGTCGGGAAGTTGGGGAAAACTGCTGGTATGCAAGCAGTTAGCTTGCCCAGGTAATTCCTGGGTGCAGTTGCTCTCAGGTTCCGACTTCTTTTAGACTTGTATGGCCCAGTGGGTAACGCCCTTGCTTTCCACCTGAGAGACCTGCCTGATCCTGACGTGAGTCAGAAATTTATTTCGTTCCACACGTGATTGTGTGTTGATGATTTCATCTTATTCACTCAGAAGGGATAATTCGAATGAAATGTTGTCTATTGGGTCATTGCTGAGTCGGGAAGTTGGGGAAAACTCGCTGGTATGCAAGCAGTTAGCTTGCCCAGGTAATTCCTTGGGTGCAGTTGCTCTCAGGTTCCGACTTCTTTTAGACTTGTATGGCCCAGTGGGTAACGCCCTTGCTTTCCACCTGAGAGACCTGGGTTCGATCCCGACGTGAGTCAGAAATTTATTTCTGTTCCACACGTGATTGTGTGTTGATGATTTCTATATATAGGTGTGTGTGTATACTTTGAAGGAGATGAGGATGCTGCAAGTTATAGTAGGTAACTCACTTAAAATGACTGAACGACTTCCATCTGAAAATAGAGCTTATATGAAAATATACGTCGGAATGAGTAGGTTGGTGTAAAAGATGGCCTGATAAGTCTTAAGAATCCTGATGACTGGAGTGATGCAATAGATAACAAGTTATAGGACGAAAGTTTTCCAAAGAGAGAAAAATGTTGGAAGGAGGAGTGTGAAGTGTTAATAGTCGTATATATTATATAGTGATTGGTGATAGTCAAGTGAAACCCCACAGACTAAAACAAAATATTGTCCACAAGCAGAGGGCGTTTAAAACTTAATGTTAATAAAAGTAATTCTCTGAGGTAACATGCAAGCTGGTAAGATGGAGCAATGAATGAGGAATGACAGAAGTGGCAGCTTCATGGTCGTATTTGAAAAATGATCGTTACTAAATATGTGAGGCAAGGATTTTAAAGCCGTATTGTATAAAAGTAAATTATGAAAATAGGGAAGTTGAATGCAATTGAAGAAAAAAGAGTTGGAATGTCAGAGAAAACGATAAAGAGTGTAAAACAATTAGTACATATGAAAAGATAAATTTGTTTTAGTTGGTCTTGGTCTGTAATGGAGAACGATGAACAGTAGATATAAAAATAGTGGATGCAATTTGGAAGTTTTGGCAGAAAAAGAACGGCCTCAAATTCTGCTTGCTAGGTAGGGCGATAGGCGTAATAAAACACGGAGGCCTTAATTTCTAGATAGTGCTTTCTAAGTGCTTGATTGCATACAAGACGAAGGGCAGTGAAGCAGTAATATCCATAATATTCAGGAACATTTATCAACATCTCCAAATTATCTGAACGAAAATTAAGTTATATAACGCCAGATAATTGACGCTCTATTCAGCTTCTCTCTCTCTCTCTCTCTCTCTCTCTCTCTCTCTCTCTCTCTCTCTCTCTCTCTCTCCTGCAAAAAGGAAGAGATGAGAGAAACTTAATCATCCTCAACGTCACTTCCATTTAATTAAGCGGACGCAAAGTTTCTCAGAGGAGAAAATAACAGGTTATTTTAATCCCCGATTCCTTCCTTAATTCAAAGGAATATTGTTTTACCGGTTTGTGCAATATGAAAGATTTGACTTCAAAATATTCCATCAAAACGCATAAACGTTAATTTAGTTGGTCTATGAGTCAGTGTTGAGTTCATTATTCATATTAAGGAATTTCAGGTATGAAACACTCCACATATACAAATGATACTTTGGGAATAGCGAAATTATTCAGTTATCACTGAAGCGTGCCTAAGCTGTGTATTCAACATAAACAATCGGAGGCGGTGTAAGCACAAGACCCAGTTAATGATAACTACTGTTTACTGATCCAGTGGTTCTAACTGTAATACGTAGTAAAATAACAATCACAGAAAATATTCGGATGTCTGCGGCACGTGCAAAGGTATGATACGTGGTTACCAATAATTGTAGATCGGAGCTGAACCACCAGTTTTCCACTTTTCAAGTGTCAGTAATTTGACACAGAATAAAGACTAATGGCTCATTCCCATTCGTTCTTTGCAAGCAGAAAACTTTTTCAAAGCGACAACACACACGCATGCCATTGATTTGTATATGTTATCTCTCTTAATTGGTATCATCTGGAGAACATAGTTTATCTGGCATTTTTATCAGAGTACATGTAGTGCTTGCCGTCTCTGCTCACCTGTACCAGCCGCTTTCTTTTAACATACTTGAGTAGGACAACATTTCTTGTTTAATATTTCAGACAGTTCCAAATACCCAGATACATACGGCATGAAATCGAATCGCTAGTTAATACATAATGCCAAATGTTGATCTGTTTAGATATTATTTGCATGAAGAAAAACTTTTTAAGATTAAAAACATATATGAGATTTACGATAGACTGTTGTCTAAAACATTTCTTATAAAGAACATCTTTTATAATAGACAAGAAAATCATACGATATAGGATTGGCTGCATATATATATATATATATATATATATATATATATATATATATATATATATATATGTATGTATATATATATATATAGATATATATATAAATTGTTTAACACAACTGTATTCTTAACACAAAATAATATAAAAAAACATGCTTATAAATAATAGGCCCCGAAAGAATAGCAAATTGTATACAAAGGTCCTTGAATGGATTGTGACTTATTTTACCTAGGTCATACCAGTAAAGAATTAAATACCAGATTAAAATAACACAAATGTTCAGTAAGAACAGGTCAGACTAATAATGCTCTATTTTTGCATCTAAGTGAAGAGTCCAACAGAATAAATTGGATGCAAAGCAATGTAATATTACGAAGTAATGAAACTAGTTCCAGGAACTTGTTGGAATCTGTTATGATTCAGTTGACCTAGGAGAAAAATCTTAACATAAGCCCAAGATTATTTTTCTTTTGACCTTGTAATAAAACATATATTTCATAAAGATTTGAAAGACGGAATAAAGAGGATTACCAATAGGTAGATTTTGATCCGTTGACAGTTCTGTGACCTTCAAATCTTTTTGTATTCACTTAGGACTTATACACACCATATATAGATAGGCCCTTGTCTCTGTATATCTTGAGTTGCTGTGACCATGACTTGGTAATAAGGTGAAAGTACTTAGCATCTCCATTGTTTCACTTTCCTTCGTGGCCGAAACTTTGTTTATATATATATATATATATATATATATATATATATATATATATATATATATATATATATATATATATATATTATATATATACATATATATACATATATATACACATATATATTTATATATATATACATATATATATTTATATATATACATATATATATTTATATATATATACAGTATATATATATATATATATATATATATATATATATATATATATATATATATATATATATATATATATATATATATATATATATATATATCACTAAGTCCACGTCGGAAGGTGAGTGAAAACCTAGACCTTGAACAAGTACTTTCGTAGTTTATTCTACATTTTCAAGTTCACACTTGTTCAAAGTCCCGGTTTTCACTCACCTTCCGACGTGGACTTAGTGATATTCTCAAGCACACGTTCCTCGTGCTGTATTGGATATATATATATATATATATATATATATATATATATATATATATATATATATATATATATATATATATATGTGTGTGTGTGTGTGTGTGTGTGTGTGCGTGTATAGGGTTTTAATAAGTAAGCTTTATAAAACATATTTGAAAATATCATATCGTTTCTTTCTTCCTTAAGCATTACAAATAACGTTGTAAATTCTAGTGAATAAAGTAGATGAGATAATCGAGCAAATAAAAACAAAAAGAGGAGTATTCCGATTGGTTGGTCGGTTCGAGTCCAGAGATTAATCATGATATTAAAAGTCGAGCTACGGCGCTTGCCCACGCTGGCCTAAGGCCGAATCAACTTCTACTAAACAACGAAAACGAGAATCTTATTTAAAACCCGTAGCATAAAAGTTGCACCACGGAAAGACTTTTGGGAAAAGAACTGGTTGTAAGTGTTAATCTAAATAGCAGCATGTTAAATTCAAGTCGCTGCATCAAAGATTAGATTCCCAACTGAGAGTTAACCTTTTGATAATCTTTGGTGATTTTTGGAGCCAAGAGCTTCCGCTTTGCCTCATATAAATCGTATTGAGCGAAAGAATTGCCACGATAGTAAATCTAATTTTCAATTAAAGCTTTGATACTCAAAGTGATGTATCGAACGCCAATGGAATATATTTGTTTTATCATTCAAAATATGATTTTCATCTGATACCCATAATAAAAAGAACATACAGTTAGGTATGTATAATTAGTGAGAAAAATATTCAATTCATCAGGTTATTAAAATGAATATGATGGAGGAAGAAAACGCGAGCCTCATTAATTTCAAAACGAGATATCCCAACCAACATAAACAACGTCGCCCAGTGAAAATAATTGCATTGTTGAAAGCTTTGGGTATAGTCATCCTATCATTACTGATAATGACGTACAAAAAAAGTATGGCAAACAAACTAGAAACGTAACCGACAATATATTTGGTGTCTGGCTGCAATTAGAGGAGACATATTGAGAAAGGACCATATAACTGCATATCAGATATATACCTTTTTTATAACAAGTAACTCACTACCTTTTCACTACTCATAATGTTGTTGCTTCAGTCGTCGTATATTTTACTAAATATATTGCTTTAAAATAACATCCCTGAAAAAAATATAGGTGCATTGGGTATTACAAAATTTTTCATTATAATAGAGGCTCCAATTTCGCATTAGCATTTCAGTAAATCTATTCATAATTATACTAGATACGTTTCCTTATTTGTGGTGAAATGTCTTATATGAGTAATAAATAACATACAAAAAGGATGTTTCCAGAAAATGCCAGAAATAAGAGGGTAAGAGAGTACGAAAATATAGATAACGTAACATGTAGAATGTAGAATGTGAAAAGATAGCAGAACAAACTGTTTGTGTTATTTGCACAAAACAACTGAAAATTACCTGGTTTTTTTTTAAACAACGTATAAAAAATGAGATGTGTATTATTTTAAACACCAATGAACAAAAAGTAAGTACAATAAAGAAGTCTTGGCTAAATTGAATTTATATAAGAAAATTGAAAACAGGAGAGAAGGAAAACAAGTTGATATCAACATTCTCCCTATTTATTTCTAGGGTCATGTGAATAAAATCATTATTGCAGAATGACTCTCCCTTAAAAATATGTATATTAAGAAGAAAATGGGAATATCATATCTTGAAAAGTAGTGGGTTTTTAAGCAAAATTTTTCTGTTTACATGGAAATAATACGACGACTAAGTATACCACACATATTAACGATATATTTCAAGTTCTTATGGAGTTATAATTGTATTATATCAGCGAAACATTTCATCGGAAATTACTTAGTAATTTCGCAAATACATCTCCAACCTCTTCTCTTTTCAGGATTAAAAGCATTAAATTCCTCTTCCATTTATTCTTCATATTTTCTAAATATTCATTTTTGGAAACTATCCAACTTCAACAATGAAGCCCCTTCCCAGTCACATTTCCGCAACTCTCTCTATTCTCATTTATTTCGTGGCCTCCATACATATCATAATTGCCATCACTTTCTTTTGTGTGTTACCTTTACATTTAAATCACGCTGCAAGGAGGCCCTCAGTATACCTTAATCCTACATATAAACATATACATAGATATGTGTATATATACATATATACATACATACACATATATATTTATGTATATATATGTACGTATATATATATATATATATATATATATATATATATATATATATATATATATATATATATATATATGTGTGTGTGTGTGTGTGTGTGTGTGTGTGTGTGTGTGTGTGTGTGTGATTGTGATTGTGTCTGAATGGCCTTGCGCAAATATGTCTGCTTTGAAACATAAAACTTTCCAAAAGAAAGAAAATGAATTCTTGAACAATTCATTCTATTTTTCTTTGGAAAGTTTTTTTATTTCTAAGCAAGCATACTTTCGCAACACAGTCATGTAAATATATATATATATATATATATATATATATATATATATATATATATATATATATATATATATATATATATATATAATTTCATGATGTTGCCTTGTAATACGTATATCCTCCTATAATATTGACATATTTACTTTTTCATGTGTTATGTTTAATGATAATGGTTGTTGAAGTGTCATATTTAGTTTGACATCAGATCTCAAAAGTACTAATGATTACTTGATAGCGTAATTTAGAATTGTTGTTATAATTTTAATAGTAACGTAATTTAGAACGAATATCTTTCTTGGTAAAAGCGTAGTGTGTGAACACGTGTGTGTATCCACAGGAAGGGCTTGTTTCATTTCAGTTGTCATCAGTTCAGATAAGAGGGAACGCTTTGTTTTGGGTTAGCGATGACAGATTTGCAAAACAAACGCCGATTCGTCCCATACGGGCTCAAGACGAGTTATTTCATGTTGTTGCATGCGTTGTTTGAGTCACGTACGCCACTTTGCGAGAAAGAATACGTGTCCTGATCAATTACGTCATGTTTTGTAAGATGCGTTCAAAACGTTTTGCTGGGATGACGTAACTTTCCTTCTAGAAGCTTCTCCATTGTATCTCGCACCCAAAACGCTTTAATGACGTCACCTCCCTGCTTCTAGAACTTTTGTATCTCGTACCCAAAATGCTTTAATGACATCATGTAATTGTTTCACGTATTACTGGAATCCTAAAATTTGTTTCATTCTGATTTCTGAGACCAGTCGATTTGGTTCTATCTCTCTCTCTCTCTCTCATTCCTAATTAGGAAGAGATTACTTTTAACGTAAATTTTTGTGGTCACTTTTAACATTAACTTTTGAGATCTGAATTTAGCAAAGTTATTTAGTTCGTAACGGCGCCTGGTAAAAAAGTGTGTATTGTGTAACGCAGCTGCAGCAAGTGATTTACAGAGGTTTTCACAAGTTGTGTAAGGTAACGTGAAATTTTACTTATTGATACCATGGTATGATAAGTTAGGAGGTTATGGTGTGATAAGTTAGGAAATTTTGAACAAGTGAAATCATTATTGATAAATCTTACGTGTATTTTTGTGTGTTTTTCTATTTACAATTTCTTTATATTTTCACATTTTTATGTTTGTGATGTAACATTTATTTACATAGCATTGTAAATATTTCTTGGTAATTTAACATTGCATACTTGATTTAACATTGCATACTTAATTTAACATTGCATACTTAATTTAACATTGCATACTTGATTTCATTTATTGAGATTTTCTTTTTAAATCTTGAGTAATTCTTGATAGTTTAAATTTTACTTGATTAATTTAAATTCCTGATAAAGTTTTTTGTGAATTAGTTTTGTTTCATAATTTAATTCAAGAATTCATTGAGTTTTGTGTTATTTTCAACTAATAGTAAATTTTTCAGATTGTGAATTCTAATTAATTGTGAATTCTAGTTATAAACTTTGAATCTGAAAATAAATTTTTGTATTTAACATTTTTAGAAAAACAGTGTTTCATTTATTGATCACCAGTGAATAGGATTGATTGTGTGTGCATAAGGCAAAGTGATAAACATGTTTTGTTCTTTTAGTTTTGCTAAAGTGAATTAAGACCAGGGAAACAGTTAGAGTTTTTTGATGGAGTGATGCCCTTTTACTCTAGAAGATTTCTAGTTTAATTTTTTATACCTCACACATATTCTGACGAACTTAGTTTGATTTTTCAAGTGATTGATAAATAAGTTTTTTCTTAAGGGATCACTGTTACCTTTAGAGTATTCAGTCGTAACAATTAATGTTATGAGAGTTCAGGTATCTGGCTGAAGTGAGGTATATTTTTGAATCTTGAGATTAGTTGTGTAATAACCAGGTACTTGATACGCATCGTGACATTATATTGTTTGGTGCCCAGAGACCCGTGGAACAAAACAAAAAATATCACTCTGGTTTATGGTTTATACTGGTGGTGTTAGGGATATATTTTGATAGGAGAGTGACCACATAGTTATTTTTTGCTTTGTATTGTGAATTATTTAGTTGAGTAACTTAGAGAAAATGGCTCTGTTCAATGTTCAGAGGTTTTTAGCAGCTCCTTCCATCCAAGAGTTATCTGAATCCAACCTGACTAAGGCACAGTGGATTGCTTTAGCAGTAGCATGTGGGGGTAATGTGTCTAGTGGTATGATTAAGGCACAAATCAAATATATTGCAATCCAAGCATTGATGGACTCTGGTAAAGTAGATGAAGAGTTGGGAGAGGCACAGGAATTGTTGAATGCAGCTGAGGCAGAATTTACAGATAAACATGAGCAAAAGAAAGAGAAAAGTGATGCAGAAGCAGAACTTAGACGTATAGAAGCAGAAGAAAATTTGATTAAGCTGAGGATACAGGCTGACAGAGAGAAAATGCAAGCAGAAAGAGAAAGAGAAGATAGAGAGAAAAGAGAAAGAAAGGAAAGAGAAGAAGAAAAAGCAGCAGAAGAAGAAAGAGAAAGAGCAAAGAGGAGAGAGAAAGAGCAAGACATGAAAGGGAGATGGAGTTAATAAAAGCTCGATCCACATTACCTGTAATACCGTCTAACCCTACTCAAGGTAATTCAGACCCTGTATTTGATGTAGTAAGAGTGCAGAAGTTAATTCCTGAAATTTACAGAAGAAGCCCCAGATGAGTTTTTTGATCACTTTGAAAAAGTAGCTTCAGGTATGGGATGGCCAGAGGATAAATGGTCGGTCTTGTTACAGAGTGTTCTCATTGGTAAAGGAAGAAGTGCCTATTTAGCCTTATCAGCTGATCAGTGTAAAGAGTACAAGGTACTCAAACATAATGTGCTACAAGTTTACCAGATGACCCTGAATATTATAATGAAAGATTCAGATCTTTGAGAAAGGATGACAAGATAACTTTCTTGGATTATGCTTACAAAGTAAGAAGATGTTTTAAACGATGGTTGGAGGCTGCTAAAGTTAAATCTATGGACGAACTTGAGGAGTTAGTAGTCCTAGAACAATATCTTAGAGGAATTCCTGAACACATAAGAGCCTATTTAAGAGAGAGAGGTTAAAAAACTTGACAAAGCTGCTACATTGAGCGAAGATTTTAATATAATTTCTAGCAAAAGAAATTATAATGTCAAGTACCAGAACCAACAACGCACAGGTTTCAGATCTCATCCAAATTTCAGGAACATTACAACTGAAATCCTTCTAGTGGCTATGCCAATACAAAGTCGGGTAACACCCCTCAGCAATTAAATGTTAAATCCTCATCATCCAGTCAGTTTTCAAGACAGATACAGAAGACTAATGTTGTCTGCTACAAGTGTGGAAGAGTAGGACACTACAGTCGAGATTGTTATCAGACACAACAGCAGACCAAACCAGTTGGTCAAGTGGTTAAAGGTAACCAGGTGAAGCAAACTACGAAGAGCAGTGTGGGGAAGACTGAGACTAAACAAGCAGAGTGTTTAGCAACCAGTGGAAATGTAACTTCAAGCAGTGAGTGGCTGAGCAGCTTGGAGGCTTTTAAGCCATATATCTATGAAGGTACGCTGACAACTCAAGGAGGAAGTGTGCAGGTACCAGTCAAGGTATTACGTGATACAGGGAGTAACCATAGTGTGGTAGTTCGTGGTGCTCACCCACAGTTGGAGAAGAATCTCACCGGAGATTCAGTTATTTTGAAGGGTATAGGAGGAGAAGAGGTAACTCCTATATGCCGCTTGCATTTGTCCTGTGAATTGGTGACAGGAAATGTTGATTTTGCTGTAAAGGACTCACTAGCTGTTGAAGGTGTACATGTTTTACTGGGTAATGAAGTTGGTGGTGTACCATTTGTTCCTTGTCCTATAGTGACAGACAAACCGTTAAGGATAAGCCCTACGGTAGATTTAGAGAAGAAAAACCCCCACCTGTTTCCAAGTTGTGTAACTACCAGGAGTATGAAGAGAACTATGTCTGCAAGTGAAAATACTGAGGATTTACCTGCACTAGAAGAATCAAGTGAAGGATCTTTAAGCTTAGAAGAACTGTTCCAGGAAAGTGAAGTTTCCCCTAGTGTTAGTAATGAAGAGATTTCCCAAGAAGAAGAGGATCCTGTTGTTATTGAAGAGACTCCGAGTAGTCAAAGAGTTCCTGAAGATAGTAGTGAAACTGTAGAAGCAGAGTTAGCAGATATGGAGAGTTCAGCCCTTGAAGTTGGTCAAGTGACAAGAGAGAAGCTAATGAAACTGCAGAAGAGGGATACAACGTTGGCTGATTTGTTCTTCAGAGTTGTTGATCAAGAAGAGATGCAACAAACCTCCACCTGTTATTATCTAAAGGAAGGATTGCTAATGAGGAAGCATCGACCTGCAGATATACCAGGAAATGCTGAATGGGGTGAATATCATCAAATTTTGATTCCATATCCATTGAGGAAACAAGTTGTAGCAGTAGCGCACGAGTCTGGACATATGGGAATCAGGAAGACTGTTGAGAAGGTTATGAAGTATTTTTTCTGGCCTGGACTTCACAAGGACGTTAGCAAATTTTGCAGAGTGTGTCACACGTGCCAGATAGCTGGAAAACCGAATGAAACCATTCAGAAAGCCCCCCTGCAACCCATAGAAGTTAGAGGAGAACCCTTTAGCAAGGTAATTATAGATGTGGTTGGGCCACTTCCGAAAACAAAGAAAGGAAATGAATATCTATTAACATTAATGTGTCCAGTGACTAGGTATCCTGAGGCGATTCCTGTAAGAAGTATAAGTGCAAAGGTAATTGCTGAGAAGTTGGTGGAGTTTTTCTCCAAGTTTGGAATACCAGAAATTGTGCAAAGTGATAGAGGAACGAACTTTACTTCAAAATTATTCCAGGATGTGATGAACTTGTTAGGAGTAAAACAACAGTTATCAACTGCTTATCATCCAGAGACTCAAGGAGCCTTGGAAAGGTTCCACCAGACATTGAAAAGTATGTTAACTAAGTATTGTAATGAATCAGGAAGAGAATGGGATGCTGGTTTACCTTTAATGTTATTTGAAGTTAGGAATGCTTATCAAGAAAGCATGGGATGTTCACCAAATGAAATGATTTTTGGTCGAGACATTAGAGGTCCATTGAAGATTCTTGCAGAGAATTGGGAAGAAAATCAAGAGGAAATCCAAGGAGAATATGTGAAGAACTTGAGGAAAAGATTAAGAGAAATTAGAAAATTCTCTTTAGAAAATTTGAAAATAAGTCAAGAGAAAATGAAAAGGAAATATGATGCTAAAACTAAGCTAAGAAATTTTAGTATTGGACAGCAAGTTCTAGTGTTCTTACCAGTGAAAAGATTTCCCCTTACCAATAAGTTTCAAGGTCCTTATAGGATAATAGAAGTTAAGTGATCGAACTTATGTGATTGAAACACCAGGAAGAAGAAAACGACAGAGGAAGATACATGTGAATCTTTTGAAACCTTACTTCTCAGAGACTAAAACTGAAACAGTGTCAATAACACAAACAACTTCATCTACAGAGGACGATGACGGCTACGAATTAGGAGCTGAAAACAAGATGAACAATTCTTCAATATTAGAAAATTTGGAAGATAAACTAAAACATCTGAGTGTTGAGCAAAGTAGTGAATTAAGTGAAGTTATTCAAAGTTTCCTGAAATTTTTGCAGATGTACCTAGGTGTACCAATCTGACAAAGCATGAGATAAAGATCAGAGAAGATGGAAAACCTTTTAAAATGAGAGCTTATCGCTTATCGCCTTTTCATCGAGATGTTTTGAAGAAAGAAGTTGAATATTTGTTGCAGCATGGATTAGCAGAACCCAGTTCAAGTCATTATAGTTCTCCTTGTGTGTTAGTGAAGAAACCAGATGGCTCATTTAGGATGTGTACTGATTATAGGAAACTGAATTCCATCAGTGTGGCTGACAATTATCCCTTGCCTCTTATTGATCAATTACTTGATAATATTGGGCAAGCCAAATTTGTTTCCAAGATAGACTTGTTGAAAGGATATTATCAAATTCCCTTAGATGAGAATGCTAAGTTGCTATCAGCTTTCATTACTCCTTTTGGACTGTATCAATACACTGTTTTGCCGTTTGGTCTGATGAATGCACCTGCAACATTCCAGCGAGTGATGGATCAACTACTAGGATCAATAGAAGGAGTAGGTGTATACCTTGATGACATTGTGATTTATTCTAATACATGGGAAGAACATCTGAAGATATTAAGGAAAGTGTTCAAGAAACTTCGGGAAGCAGGACTAACAATCAACTTACAAAAAAGTGAGTTTGGAAAGGCAACTGTACAGTACCTAGGATTTGAAGTTGGAAAAGGCCTTCTCGCTCCTATTGACGCTAATGTAGAAGGTATCCGTAAGGCTACCCCTCCTGCTACGAGGAAACAGCTACAAAGATTTTTGGGCATGGCTGGATTTTATCGCCGGTTCTGTCCAAATTTCTCAGCCGTAGTAGCTCCCTTTAACTGACTTAACCAGTCCTAAAAGAAAGTTTGATTGGACTCCAGAATGTCAAGAATCATTTGAGAAGGTTAAAGCCATATTAACTTCAAGACCAGTGCTTCAAGCTCCAGACTTCAATAAAAGTTTGTGATACAAGTTGATGCATCCGACTGTGGAATTGGAGCTGTTCTACTTCAAAAAGATGACAACAGAATCTTACATCCAGTATGTTTTATGTCTTCAAAGTTGAAAAGCACCAGAAAACATACTCAACAATTGAAAAGAAACATTAGCATTAATCACAGCATTGAAAAAGTTTGAAGTGTATGTGAACCGACCTAGGAATGAAGAAATTTTAGTATTGTCGGATCACAACTCAATCTCATTCATCAATAAGATGAAAAATAATAATATGAGACTGACCAGGTGGTCTTTATGCCTGCAACCATATAATGTAAGTGTTAAACACATTTCAGGAAAAGATAATGTCATAGCAGATTATTTATCCCGTTGTGAATCGTTGGATTCAAACCCGGGATAAGTAATCTTCTCGGGGGAGGAATTTCATGATGTTGCCTTGTAATACGTATATCCTCCTATAATATTGACATATTTACTTTTTTCATGTGTTATGTTTAATGATAATGGTTGTTGAAGTGTCATATTTAGTTTGACATCAGATCTCAAAAGTACTAATGATTACTTGATAGCGTAATTTAGAATTGTTGTTATAATTTTAATAGTAACGTAATTTAGAACGAATATCTTTCTTGGTAAAAGCGTAGTGTGTGAACACGTGTGTGTATCCACAGGAAGGGCTTGTTTCATTTCAGTTGTCATCAGTTCAGATAAGAGGGAACGCTTTGTTTTGGGTTAGCGATGACAGATTTGCAAAACAAACGCCGATTCGTCCCATACGGGCTCAAGACGAGTTATTTCATGTTGTTGCATGCGTTGTTTGAGTCACGTACGCCACTTTGCGAGAAAGAATACGTGTCCTGATCAATTACGTCATGTTTTGTAAGATGCGTTCAAAACGTTTTGCTGGGATGACGTAACTTTCCTTCTAGAAGCTTCTCCATTGTATCTCGCACCCAAAACGCTTTAATGACGTCACCTCCTGCTTCTAGAACTTTTGTATCTCGTACCCAAAATGCTTTAATGACATCATGTAATTGTTTCACGTATTACTGGAATCCTAAAATTTGTTTCATTCTGATTTCTGAGACCAGTCGATTTGGTTCTATCTCTCTCTCTCTCTCTCATTCCTAATTAGGAAGAGATTACTTTTAACGTAAATTTTGTGGTCACTTTTAACATTAACTTTTGAGATCTGAATTTAGCAAAGTTATTTAGTTCGTAACGGCGCCTGGTAAAAAGTGTGTATTGTGTAACGCAGCTGCAGCAAGTGATTTACAGAGGTTTTCACAAGTTGTGTAAGGTAACGTGAAATTTTACTTATTGATACCATGGTATGATAAGTTAGGAGGTTATGGTGTGATAAGTTAGGAAATTTTGAACAAGTGAAATCATTATTGATAAATCTTACGTGTATTTTTGTGTGTTTTTCTATTTACAATTTCTTTATATTTTCACATTTTTTATGTTTGTGATGTAACATTTATTTACATAGCATTGTAAATATTTCTTGGTAATTTAACATTGCATACTTGATTTAACATTGCATACTTAATTTAACATTGCATACTTAATTTAACATTGCATACTTGATTTCATTTATTGAGATTTTCTTTTTAAATCTTGAGTAATTCTTGATAGTTTAAATTTTGCTTGATTAATTTAAATTCCTGATAAAGTTTTTTGTGAATTAGTTTTGTTTCATAATTTAATTCAAGAATTCATTGAGTTTTGTGTTATTTTCAACTAATAGTAAATTTTTCAGATTGTGAATTCTAATTAATTGTGAATTCTAGTTATAAACTTTGAATCTGAAAATAAATTTTTGTATTTAACATTTTTAGAAAAACAATGTTTCATTTATTGATCACCAGTGAATAGGATTGATTGTGTGTGCATAAGGCAAAGTGATAAACATGTTTTGTTCTTTTAGTTTTGCTAAAGTGAATTAAGACCAGGGAAACAGTTAGAGTTTTTTGATGGAGTGATGCCCTTTTACTCTAGAAGATTTCTAGTTTAATTTTTTATACCTCACACATATTCTGACGAACTTAGTTTGATTTTTCAAGTGATTGATAAATAAGTTTTTTCTTAGGGATCACTGTTACCTTTAGAGTATTCAGTCGTAACAATTAATGTTATGAGAGTTCAGGTATCTGGCTGAAGTGAGGTATATTTTGAATCTTGAGATTAGTTGTGTAATAACCAGGTACTTGATACGCATCGTGACAATATATATATATATATATATATATATATATATATATATATATATATATATATATATATATATATATATATATATATATAAATATATATATATATATATATATATAAGCAGGATTAGGGGATACTGAGGGCCGCCTTGTTGCGTGATTTAAATATAAAGGTAACACACAAAAGAAAGTGATGGCAATTATGATATGTATGGAGGCCACGAAATAAATGAGAATAGAGAGAGTTGCGGAAATGTGACTGGGAAGGACCTTCGTTGTTGAAGTTGGTTAGTTCCCAAAAATGAATATTTAGAAAATGTGAAGAATAAATGGAAGAGGAATTTAATGCATTTAATCCTGAAAAGAGAAGAGATTGGAGATATATTTTACTGCGATAGTTATAAGTTGAATATGAAAGGGGGTTATAAGTTGAATATGGAAGGGGGTTATAAGTTGAATATGGAAGGGGGAAATGAAGCTAAAGAAAATTATGTCGAGTTAGGTTAATTAGGGACGAGAATAGTATATATGGAAAGAAGAATCTATTGAGGAAATGGTAAAGGGTAGACATGAGATTGCAAAATTCAAAGATGGCTTCGTAGATACAGCGGGTAGTCTTTAGGGGTTTAGGGATGATATTATCTGAGGGGCAATTTTATGGAGAAAGAGATCGTGTACAGATATGAAGAACTTTGGATTAGGTAATCCAAGAGAGTTAGAGAGGAAAAGAAGACAGGCAATAAAAAACAGATTAGGTAAGGTGAGCAAGAACTCTGGTGAGAAAAATCAGCTTTTCCACAGAGAAGTCAAGCACCCAGAGAAGTGGTAATGGACCTCTGAATGATATGCAAATGGTGAGATGATGTATGAAGTGAATGCAAATTTGCTTGGATGAGGTGAGAATTTTAAAGATTTGATGATTGGGGGAGGCAGAAGAGAGGAAGAGCTGGATGATGGAAGAGCTGAAAAGGTCAGTGCAAGTTTGAGAGTCTATGTTAGGGTGGCTTGTGAGGATGTAAGCAATCAAGAAGCTGAAGAATGAAACAGCAACAGAAGTCGATGGGAAAATGTAAGAGGCGCAATACGCGGTGTCAGTGTGATTCAATAGCTAATAAGAATCAGTAAGTTAGGTATGGATAAGGGAAAAATTCCTAAGGAATGTGTGAGACGATTTATTGTTCAGTTTCTTAAAAGTAAATGAGATAAGGGACTGTAAGAATTATAGGTAAGTATTGTATTTAGTAAACCACAGACAGTCTAATGTAGGGCTTTCATCAAGAATGTAAGTCATATTACAAGAAACAGCAACACTCTAGATACGATAAAAAGACAAAGATAAAGGTGTATAGCATGTATTGTATAGACGATAAGTTATGAAAGTTTTTTTTATTAATGTAAAGTGTGCGTATAACTGGCCTAGTGTTTTATCCAAGGCTGCTCAACGTCTATAAGGATGAGGTAATGCGAGAATTCAGAGAAAGGACATTTGCTCATATTAAATTGAGAGCTAAAAAGGTCATTCATAAGTGAAATGTAATATTAGTGATATTTAAAGATCTAGCAGCACAGATTAGATCTAGTGCAGCGAAACGACAGAAAATATGAAAAAAGGTTTGAAAGTGTTTGCCAGGTTGGGAAGTCGAGTGAACGCAAGTAAGAACGTTAACTGTAATGGAAACCATGGAGAATGAATAATGAAGGAGAAAATGGATGATGGAAAATGGAATCGGGCGATTCATGTAGGTATTTGAGAATAAATATAATGAATGAAGAGAGTTATGAGGCGGGTCATACTGTTTTCCTTATCTGATAACTATGAGTCGGTCATTAATACGCACAGGAGTTGGTTATTGGCTTTGTTGTCACTTGTTTTGTGCTGAACTTACATGTGTGTGATTCGTTTGAAATTGCAAACTCAGGTTGTGCGATCAAGGTAATTGGCTTCTCTGAGTGAATGCAAGTATTCTCTATTTCATAATTGAACAGATAATACCCTGAATCAATTTCTGCCAGTAAGTGATCTTCTGTTTCTGTACTCATCCAAATAATTGGCTGTAACCCATTCTCCCCCAAGAACAGAGCTATATGTATGTCTGAATAACATATTTTGGATGTTAACCTCACCTCGTAAGAAATGATGAGACAAACCTACTTACTCTTCAAGAATTTGAACTATTATTTATGAGTTACACTATTATAATAATAATAATAATAATAATAATAATAATAATAATAATAATAATAATAATAATAATAATAATAATAATAATAATAATAATATAAAATGATCAGGCAAAGATCCTCTGGGACTATGGTATCAGAACAGATAGGGTGATACGTGCCAATAGACCAGACTGACGCTGGCTGACAAAATCAAGAAGGAATTATCACTCATTGATGTTGCAGCACCATGGGACACCCAAGTACATGAGAAAGAAAGAGAAAAATTTGATAAGTACCAAGACCTGAAAATAGAAATAAGAAGGATATGGGATATGACAGTGGAAATTGTACTCGTAATCATAGGAACGTAGGTACGATCCCAAGATCCCTGACAAGGAACCTGGAAAAACTAGTAGCTCCAAGACTAATGTTGGAGAACGTGCTTGTGAGGTTTAGTGCTTGTTTTGTGTATGGGACGATTGTTCCCTTGTTGAGGGTGCGCTCCTTTCCTGGTGGTGCTTGCTTTTTGTGTTAGAGTTTACGTCTGTTGCTATCGTCGGCAGAACGTTAGTTAAGTTTGGGTAATCATCGAGTAAGAGTCTCGACAGCATAGCAGCATGGACGTGCTTAACAGCAGGTAGTTGTTACCTGTGTTGGCCCCTACAGTATTCGAGGATGTGAACTTCGTTCAAATTCGAGGATGAGTTGATAGCTAACCCTAGTCACCAGTGGAGAGGAGGCATTCCTCTGAGACAGCAGTTTGGCTGTCGCATCGACTCTGCTGTGAACATTTGTTTCGTGGAGATGTTCCTGTTTGCCGTCATGGGGCGGTTTTGATGACTTCATGGCAGTAGTCTGGTCATCCTCGATGGTCTTTGATGGTCATCCTCTGTGACCCTTGTTAGTGGTCTTGACATCTCTGGGTGGATGTCCAGTTTTGCATAGTAGGAGGATTGTGATTTATGATTACCAATATTTATGAACTGATTATGAGTGAATTGGCGAACAGTACCAAAATCCAATGAATGGTATTACTTATGAAACTTTGGATTATTAATTGCGCTGCTTTATTGATTTCTCAGATATTTAGTGTATTTTTGGTTATACCATTATTTGGTAATTTGTTAATTGTAATCATTATGCTGTCTGTAATGTTTGTTTTCTTGATGTAGCCTGAGTGTTTACTTTGATTTGATGTTTTGGGGGTTTTGCTTGTGATGTAGCTTGGGATGTAATGTTTTATTCTTAAGTAACTAATTTTGCTACGTCTTTATTTATAATAGACTTGACTCTTTGAGCGTGTGATGTGGTATATTTATTGATTTATGCCAGACTTGACTCAATTGTGAATATGTATACTACGTAATGTTAATAAACTAGGTTTAAGGTCATTTTTGCTGTTTTTGTTGGTCCCCTTTCTCTGTTGTTGTCTCGGCTTCTGCCAGCCTTTCCAGTCCATTTCTCTGTAATTGATGATGGAACCTGATGAACCGAGTTTTGGTTCATTACAGTGCTATTAGAAACGGCGCACATAGTAAGAAAAGTGATGGATTCCTAAGGAGGTAAGATGCAACCCGGAACCCCACACCATAAATACCACCCTTTGCGTTCGTACTATTACTGCAAAGAAGAATTTTCCGCTGACTTTTTTTTTTTCATTTTGATGTACTGTTCCATTTGGAATTATGAATAAGAATACAAATGTAATATGCATTCAGAGCACATTTCAATTGAACCTTTCTCTCTCGTGCAAATGTAGATAATTGAATATGTAAATAGCGTTGCCTCGGGTCCATACCACATCCGGAACTTAGTTAATATTTGATAATGATGTAGTAATCTAAATATTGATGAAGTAATCTAGATGTATAGTTTTTCAGTAATCATTTATCGTATATCATTAAAAATTTCAAAGCAATTTTCCATTTGGAAATGTGGGTGGAATGGGAAACAGTTCATTCTCAAAGTCAGGGAAATCTGATCTGTAGTGATTTTTTTTTTTATAAATTTCGATATTTCAAAAAGCCAAGACTCGTAATGCGTCAACAGAGCCAAAGGCCGTTGGAAAAAGTCGACTGATAATAACATCAGCGAATGCAAGAATTATCAGTCTGTTCATTCCAGTTTATCTATTTCCTTGAATTACCAGAAACTGTATCATTTGGGTTTATGTAAACATTAAAATTTTATTTTTGAAATAAGCAAGTGTCTAACCTATACATGGGTACAACCCTTATTTACATAATCATTTTGGAGGCAAGTATTTTGTACTGAATTGTATTTAATGATAACTAAAATACTGTAATCTTAATCAAACGTCTGAAGTATATGAACATACACTGCGGTTTCCTTAAAATGACTATGTAATTTGTACTTTGCATGTTGTTTTCATGCTCTTAAGAAATTAGTCAATACGTAATTTAAGGATGGTATCAATAAAAATTGCTCACTGAAAATGTTAGTATTAAGAGAACCATTGACTAATCCTGAAACATCAGAATTCAATAAAAGAAATATATAGGTAAATATGTGTAACGTGATTTCTAACTTTCCAAACATACACTGAAGTTATTGAATAAAAATTGTTACTTAGGCTACCTCAGTTCTGTTGGCGGAAAAAGATTTATGAAGTAGGAAAGTTTTTTTTGTTTTTTTAGGATTTCACATATTTCATTCTTATTTACATTCAAAGTAGATTCGTAGTTCGTTGCTACCTCGTCCTGGCGGAACTTCGGCTTGCGTGCCATTAAGTTCTATGCTTTTTGCTTTTACTTCGTTTTCTTTCTCTACACTTTCCGTTAATTTCAGAGTGAATTCTTTACGCTCGCTTTTCTGATCTTCAGAGGCATCAATTTATCTTAGTGATTAATTTCCTCCAAATTTTTCACTTCACTAGCAAGAGAGTCATTTCTCTTTCCTATTTTTTTTTTGTGTGGTTTCCTATTTCATCCTGCTCTGTGCATTATATTTAGTCATATCTGTATCTACCTTTTGCAAGTCTTCAGAGAGGTGATTAATTTCCGTGACTTTCTACGAACAGGAAAAATCGTAAACTATGAAATATATGTGACATAAAAAAGTGACAATTTCGCTCCAGATATTTTTGTTTGCTGTTACTGTAGTGTTACCAGTAATAAATGTAAAAAGAAACACAGACACATATATATATATATATATACATATAGACATATATACATATATATACATACATATATACAGTATATATATGTATATATAATATATATACATATATGTACATGTATATATGTATATATACATGTATATATGTATATATACATATATATATATATATATATATATATATATATATATATATATATATATATATATATATATATATATATATATATATATATATATATATATATATATATATATGTATATATATATATAATAAGAAACAAAGATGAAGACATAAAACTTTCCTTCTATTTTGCTATAATCTGAGGAACAATATTAAACTATGTTAGACTCATCGGCTTTATGGTTGACGACAGATCTGGAACTTCAGACGTTGTCAGCACATAATGTTTATGCACAGTCAAACAGTTTGGTCATTATGGCAAGGTCTGTCTGGGAGGTTCATAGACATTAGCATCCTTTATCTTAAAAGAATTATGATGAAAAAAAAAATAGAATTTAGATAAATAAATAAGTAAAAATGAAGATCCATGCCTGTGAGGAAAACTTCAAGGCACTTATATGAAATCTGAATGCCCAACCATTAGCGGGTGACCAGACGTCTCCCTCCATTTCGAATCCCTGTCCCCCCAAATATCACTGCCTTCGGGGGACGTACTAATGCCCCCCTTTACGGAACTTGCCCGCCATGTGTCCCCATTGCATATGCAAATCTTAATAAATTGCTAACTGTTCAAAGATAAGAGTTAAGATATTTTTTCTCGAAACCTCGAAGGCTCTTGCAGCAGCATAGCTAGGTCGTAGAATGTATGAATTGTGCTCCATTTTGTTTAATCAAATAAAATAAAATGAAAACAAACGCACCATTCATACACGTATGATACGACCAGTGACTGCTCTCGCACTCGTCCATGTACGGCTAAGTCCAGCTACTACGTGTTGGTGGTCGATTAGTAATCAAGTAGCATTCCAAAGAGGACGACATCATGGCATCCAAAAGGAAGTATACCTTCAATAAAGAATTAGAAAGTGAATATCCTTTCATAAAAAAAACCAAAAAGGGAAAGTGATGTCAAGAGTTTAAAGTGCAAGTCGTATTTTTCGATAATAAATGGCGGAATATATGATACTGAACGTCGTTTAAAGACTGATAGGCATAAGCGTGCTGATGCCTCCGCCTCTTCAAGCAAGTCAGCAACCACATTCCTGCAGAAGGAAGGATTTGGAGAAAAAGAAAAGGATCTGGCAGCAGCAGAAGGAACTTGGGCTTATCATGCAATGCATCACAACTTTTCATTCCGTTCAATGGATTGGACTTCCATACTTACTGACCAAGTGTTTTGACAATTCGTTTGCATGCGCTCGCACCAAAACGGAGGCAATTTTGAACAATGTTTTCCTGCCTGACGCCTTAAAGTCTTTAAAAGAGGATTTGTCTCAGATAAATTGGGTGACTTTATATTGTGACTGTTCTAATCATGAAAATATTAAATTGTGTCCCTTATTGGTTAGATACTTTTTGCCATGCCATGGTGTCAAGGTTAAAATTTTGGAAGTTAAAAATCTAGGTGGAGAAACGAGTTAAAGACTTTAAGACTATATACAAGAAACTCTCAGTTCTAATGAATTGCCTTCTAAATTGTTGGCATTGTGTGCTGACAACACAAATTGCAACTTTGGTGGATCATTAAGGGGAGGCAAAAATAATGTTTTTTACCTGATGCAACAAAATCTAGGAGGAAAACTAATTGGTGTTAATTGCGCCGCTCATATACTGAATAACTATGAAAATTGCATCGGACTCTCTACCTGTAGATGTAGAAGTAATAACAGCGACGATATTTTCTTTTTTCTACATTTATACTGTTAGAGTAGAGCAACTGAAAGAAATTTATGAAAATGTTGATGTACACCATCAAAATTTATTAGGATATATTAAGACAAGGTGGCTTGCTTTAAGACCAGCTAATGAGAGGATTCTGAAGTTAATCAAACTTTTGAAAACATATTTTTTTGTCACAAGACAAATGTCCCACTCTTCTTAAACACTTCTTTGAGGATCCATTTGCTGAAGTTTTTTTTTTTTTTTTGCACACACAGTACACTATTCCAAGATTGCACACTGAAGGTCGAGTCCCAAAAAGTTTCTCTGATGGAAGTTTCTTGTATTTTAAGAGGATTTGAAAATGAAACTATCGGAAAGAAAAAATGAACTATTCATCCCAATCATAATAAATAAGATGTTCGAGATTTAGAAGGGAAAGGGCGTGATGCAGGGCATTTTAAAAGTGTAGCTAACTTTGGAAAGCATTACGATCAGCCTT
>NC_089783.1:18691781-18716781 GCF_040412425.1 Macrobrachium rosenbergii | reverse complement strand
GGCCAAATTTGGTGACTGATATGGTGTAAAGAAGCGAGTGATAAAATGGATATGCCAGATGATACCTGAAATGGTTTCAAAATGTGGTCAGACATTATATATTTTCTGTCTTAACTATCTAAATGTAGGCAGTCGCTTGTGGAATATTTCTACTGGAAATTTATACTTTTTAGCATCACCTCTGTCACTGAATTATTTGAATTCTTATAGACAATAGTATTTTATGGTTTATTCTATTTCATTGAAATTTTAGTATCAAAAATAAAAGTTCTCAGAGACTCATGCTTTATTTTGTAGAAAAAAAAAAAAAATGAATCTTACGCTACTGAAACATACCCTTACTCATCACCCATACCCTACTGGTAGATACAAAATTAGTGAATTACTGAATAAATGACTAATTTCATCATTATCTCTTCTCATGCTCTGCTATTCTTTTCTCAAAATTTATATTTTTTTATTGCTTTCAAAATCTGCTTTCAGTCTAATTTGAAATAATTTAATTCATATGTGAAATTTAATAAATTCTAGAGTAACGAATTTTGCATACATCTCCATTATGAATACCTCCCTTTTCAAGTAAAGCCGCTGCAGTTGAAAAAGGGGGAGGAAAACGAACAGGACCCCCAACGAAAATTAATACTTTGTGGTTTTAATTTAGGCATTACTATGCCGAATTTCTCACTTGTGCAGATTTGAAGCAATACAGATTCACATCGTGAACTCATATATAAATAAACACACATACTATATATATATATATATATATATATATATATATATATATATATATATATATATATATATATATATATATATGTGTGTGTGTGTGTGTGTGTGTGTGTGTGTGTGTGTGTGTGTGTGTGTGTTTATGTGTGTGAGTAAGTGTATGTGTGAGCGGTCATGAGTACATGTAAAATAAAACAGCATTGAGCTTTCACGGCTGATTTTGATTCAACACTTTTAAAAAAAACTATCGCCTTTTCTCATGGGCATTTTATTTATAATCCATCAACTCTACCGGATTAAACCTAAATATAGGGGCCAGGAAAGGTGCCAGACCCGAAGCAGTGAAAGGTGAACGCCATTCAGGCTTTAGAGGGGATTGGTGTGGCTTAGATCTCAATCAAACTGGAGGGTAAAGACATCGTCAGTATTTTCAGATCGTCTTTTTATAAGACCATATTTGACGCAGGTTATTCTGATCTTATATGGCATAACATTACGAAATGTTTTTTTTTTTTTTAACTAAGGAAAGCTTATGATCTTTAAAGATGAATTCATTACACGAGATGATGAAAATAAAGGAAAGTCCGCTAAATATAAAAAAAAAATAGCGTCATTGAAAATGTTGTTCGTACTGTGCTTTCAGGGGTGACTAAAATGGAATTCTATGTTCCTGGAGCGGAAGTGATCTAGTGATCAGGGCCAGCTACTGCTATATAATAGCTGTTAAAATCCACTGCAAAAGCTTCTAAATGTTGCAATCTATTCTGAAGGTTCAAATTATTATTTGACCCAACCAATAACAATCGAGTCTTAATATTGCAAACAACAATGAAGAATTTATCAACATTTCTGACCATTAGGAGCAAAGCAAAATACGTAACTCATTAAATTCCATGAAGGGGACTTCCATAAACGATATTATAATTAGAAAAAGGGCAAGCATAATAACGACGGAGTTGAAAGCATGAGGCGCCTACACACCTTCATTACTGGTAATGGGGAAAAAATTTATAGAAATGTTGAGAGTAAAAAAAAAAAAAAAACTCTCACTGCAAATCGATCAGAAAGAATTCACTGCAATCTGAAGAGAAAGAATTCTAAAGATGATTAAAAACGGAGGTTAAGACAAAACCAAATTATTTTTACAATTACGGCTGCTACGGCTGCGACTTTACACTAGTGCCAGCGAGGTACTGAGTTCCGTACTATTCCAGCTTTAATTTTTTTTCTTTTAGAATTATTATAAAAACTTTTCATTTCTCGTTCGGAAGCTAAAGCCAAGTATGTGCATACCAGCTTTCCGTTTCAGTTATCCTTTCATGGAAAACTCGGTTACACATTTGCATGCCATTATAGACTAAAGTGTTTAGTCACATTACAAATATGCATCTATACATATATACACACAATATATATATATATATATATATATATATATATATATATATATATATATATATATATATATATATATATATATATGTATAGATAGGTATATATATATTATACATATATATGTAGTATATATACATACACACACATATATATGTGTATATATATATATAATTAAGCTTTTACACTGAACAGAGAGCGCCTCAAGAAAAAAATTTAATACAGTTTTCACTGGCATATAAAGCTTTTGTTGATAAATCTAAATACTTTTCTGTATTTCTTATGCTGTAGATTAAGCGTATCTCCCATTTAGTATTTAGCTGTAGAGGAATACTTCTTGACAGTAAGTTGTATAGTCATAAGCCCTAGACTTTAATATGTTAAGGTTAATGGGATGAAAACAAAAGAATCATACCTATTTGTGTCTCTTTATCACGTCCTGCTCAGCTAAGATTGTTGCATAAATATTCTACTAGTCTTACTAAAATTAACACGCATTTGACATATCGAAGTTTTTTATTTCTCGTAAACGTTACGTATTTTTTCCATAATTTTGCCTTGAAAATAACCGGTATATGAATATTATCCAAACGAAAAAAGAGGATTTCATTATGATATAGTTCATCCTTGTTTAATGGGGTTATAGCATTTCTAAGTTCCTCATTGGACGGGTTGGTATCGTTCTCGGCTAGCACTCTGCTGGGCCCGCGTTCGAATCTCCGACCGGCCAATGAAGAATTAGAGGAATTTATTTCTGGTGACAGAAATTCATTTCTCGCTATGATGTGGTTCGGGTTCCACAATAAGCTGTAGGTCCCGTTGCTAGGTAACCAATTGGTCTTTAGCCACGTAAAATAAATCTAATCCCTCGGGCCAGCCCTAGGAGAGCTGTTAATCAGCTCAGTGGTCTGGTTAAACTAAGGTATACTTAACTTTATAGCATTTCTATCTCTTTTCCTGAGAGCTATCTCATAAATCGAATATCTAGTGCTTTCATTTACTATAATTAATAATAACTCTTCTTGAATTGTATTCCTGTATACTATATGAGAATGCCACTGAAAAATTGAAGATATACAGTTATCATAGAGTATTTTAGATACCTTATTGATGGAGATTTAAACTTTCTTATGGAAAGGAAGTAGAACTGACTATCACATTTTAATCAGGAACAGTATCATGCCCATACTTAGATGTATAGCAATAAGCATCATGTTGTTTGCACCTACAAAATGAAACAGGAAAAATGATTGTATCACGAAATGTCTATTATGCTGTAAATGAGCATAATGCTTCACTGAAGAAAGTATCAACTTCACATAAACGTATACCTCTAGTTTTAGCGTTATCTTACAATATAACAAGGATTTTGTATTAGTTCTGGAAATTAACTTGAAAACCGGCCGCCGACAAGTAAGTTTTATTAAGATGTGCTATGTAACAGCAGATATTATTATTATTATTATTATTATTATTATTATTATTATTATTATTACTTTATTGTACGTTACTCAAGCCTTAATATTTCTCAATATCATCCTATTTATTACATAAATAGGATGATATTGAGAATGTTAAGGCTTGAGTAACGTGCAATAATAATAATAATAATAATAATAATAATAATAATAATAATAATAATAATAATAATAATAATAATAATAACATACGCCTCCAAAGTAGATGATTGTAATTACTACATCAGAGTGATATATCGTTTAAATACCGCAGATAAAATTCAGCATGTATTTAATCATATAAATTGTTATTTAAAACTTCATTTCACCATTCACAGTAATTTCTCTGCGATATTATTCTTTCTTTCAGCACCTGTTAGAAATATGCTGACCAGTTCAAATCTATGATACATTTACGCATCACTGATTCACCGCCATTATGTTTCTGTTTTCTTGGTACCGATTATTTTTTTTTTTATATTGAGAACAATGGTCTTTCCATTCTTTTTTCTGTTACCATCTGAATTCTAATATTTGTGCTGGAGTGCCATCCGATTACCCGTTCTGTCGAAGCTTGTGAAATTGAAAATACCTATTTTATATAAAAAAAAATCTTTCTTACCATGTTTTCAACATAGTTTTATGGCAACTAAAATTTCGATAATAAAAAAGTTAACTGACTGAAAGGAACTAGTAGCGATATGGCTTTGGCTGCGTCTTCATTGCTTCTCTACTAATATAAAAATTCAGTTAGTCAATTAGAAATAGCACTTGAGGTACAATTAGGTTTTGTGTTTGTTGGGTATGTTTATTTGTCTTGATTTCATTCTGCACGGCTGGGTGTGGATTTTAACGATAACTTTCTACAAAATATGGTTACGTAACTAGAAACAAGGAATTAGATTTTGGTAGAGAGAGCAACACTACTTTTGGGGAGAAAGGACCCATTCTGGGTAGGAAGGTGGATTCCTAGGTCTCGTTTTAAATGTTGTGGCCGTAATGAACCGAAACCCTAGGCGCCATTACGCAAATTTTGGTAATAAAAAATAATCGAGGCTGTCATTTTTTAAAATCTATTATTTAGATCTCAGCAACTGTCCGTCTCTGTTCGAGAATAAATATGAACTCTGAGAAATATTTATGAATGTTATTATTTATTTATTTTTTTAATTTTTGTTAATGATGCTAAAATCTTTGTGAATGGAAACATGGTGCACTTATTAATCCCTAACTGATTAGATGCAAGAAAAGGATGAAATATCGAGGAAAGTTATAGATTTTGGCTGGGCAGGAACATTTACCAATTTAAGCAATTAAGTATGAGGTCACCTAATGGGGGTTCTTTAGTTATGTGAGAGGGTTAGAATTTTTATTACTGAAAACAACAGAAATATTCGGCAACGAAAGTGGTTTTAAATGGTATAAGCAGGACTAGAGAAACGTAATGTCTTCTCACCGTTTCCCTAATTTAACAGGTAATACCCTACCTTAACTTCATTGTCCACTTTTCAACTGTATTTATGCCTCCAGATAATTAGCTTTAAGGCCTTTTGCAAAGAGATTTGCATCATTAAGTGTTATAATGCAAACATAAGACTACTACAGTTGCAAGAATTTATTGTAATTCAATTAAAACTGCAGGAACAATTACTATTACTGCTATTACTATTACTACTGCTACTACTTTTATTGGTCCGTATTGTTTTTGCTTACACCGCATCTGCTCTGCGCTAATAAACTTGTTTCTCTATTTGTTGGTTGGTTTTGAAACTACTCTTTGGGGAACTGAATTCGATAATGGAAATGTAATCTGCGCAAAATAAGCGTTCCGGGTAAAGCCTCTGCACCATGTCATTATCTCGCCTTTTAACTAAATCTTCTGTTTAACGAACTTACGCAATATTGCAAAATGTGTACTCCGAATTCAAGACTTATATATGTTTATTGAAGGTCACTGCTATATAGTTCTTATTTTCGATTGTTCATAGTATATCTGGTCAATGAATATTCATCTCTTGAAAGTCAAATTTATAATCATATGAATGATTTGTTTTTGTTCACTTGCGTTTTCTGCCATAAGGGTCTTCTTACATTCTTATTTAAAAACCTTAAAGGTACTTTTCCACTCGGGAATCCTGAAACAAATGAGCACTGCATTCCAATTAACTCGGCTTACCAAAATTGCTGTAACCCAGGTAAATGAAGTCTGATCTACAATTAGGTTCATTAATAATTCAAGAGCGCAGATCATTAAGAATTTCCGTAATTTTCTCCTCGTGTATAAGATTTTTTTTTTTTTTTATTATATTTCTGAACGGATATATAGAGAAATGTTCATACATTAGCGTCGATTTTACACACGTACGCAGTCATATACGTGAATATTTCGAACACATGCATTTTGACATGCTGGTAGTTCTCAGGCTTTTTTCCTATACACTCTTTGGTGGAAATGAAAATGAAACCTTTTGTCCTGTACTTTCATTAAATAAAAAATATATATAAAATTCTCTAATGGAGAAAAATACTTTAAAATAACGTATGTTTTAAATAAAACCACCAATGAATAATAACTGCAATATGTAATTCACTGTTTCAACATCATTCTATGCCAGTGAGGAAGGAAAAAAAAAAAGTGAAGTTTTCAGTGACCTTAATGTAGACTGCATCGTTATTATATTTTTAATTACATATTCGACATGAAGTAAATATGCGAGTGACAGTTGATTCTGTCATATTGTGAATTAGAAGGTAAGCAATAAAACAGTCGAGATAGGAACGATTATTTTTTTACAATAACTAATTATTTGTTCACGTTTCTAGTAAATTCCGTAGGTCCAAGAATTTGCATTCCTATGAACATCTGAATTAGCGTTGTGCATGTTGCTGTTATATCTATCTATGACAATAATCACCAAAGTGATCCCGCCAAGTAATGCCACTACCTCCAATTCTCTCCGTTTCCAAACTCAGTCCGGTAGATCTACAGTAAGTAGTAGCTCCGAGGCGGCAATTTCCTTCTAACTTGACTTTTTCTACAGTTTTTCGGTTCCTAATTATAGATTTACCTTCAATTTTTGTCGCACGAATGTGATTAACCTGTAATTAACCCCTGAAGTCCATCCAACAAGGGGTTTCCATATGCGATCTTCACAAGACAGAGCACGAGGACGTCTATTTGGAATGGTTCATATCCCGTCCGGCAAGTGCAATAACTTGTTGACGTATGGGTACCGTCCCGCCGCCCCCGGGGCCAGTACTAAACACGGCGAAGGGACATTCCATTTGGCCGACAACAAACAAATGCACCGCCAGTATCAGAAGCCCTAAAAGTGTAGAAAAAACCAGTTTCCAACGTAAAAACAGGCGCTAAGCTAATACTCAGAATTACCCTCAGTCCTTCCACTCCTTTCTAAAGGGGTATCTGTTTTGACCGTTCTCCTGCTTTTCACTGAAGGTGTTAATTACCCTCCCGTAATGGATCTCTTTGGATTTTGAGTTCTCTGACATGGTCTGTTCATGTTGCAAAAAATAACATAATTTAGTGAGACAAATGGTCGTCTTTTAGAGTTTCATTCTATTACTCTGAAAAATGTGCTATTGAGAGGCGAAAATGAGAACGAGGTAAGGTACAGTACCTGGACAAAAAAGTTAAGCATACCTTAGTTTTACCAGACCACTGAGCTGATTAACAGCTCTCCTAGGCCTGGCCCGAAGGATTAGACTTATTTTACGTGGCTAAGAACCAACTGGTTACTTAGCAACGGTCCTACAGCTTATTGTGGAATCCGAACCACATTATAGCGAGAAATGAATTTCTATCACCAGAAATAAATTCCTCTAACTCTTCATCAGCCGGCCGGGGAAGTAGCTGGACAGCTAGGTAAGAAGTCACCAAAGTAAGAAGTCACCAAAGAGTGAGGATGAAAAATCTAAGAAATATACCAACGTCGCCGGGGCCGAAGGAAAACCGCAAACAAATTTGAGCAACATCTACAGTATGCCACGCAAGGTAGGAAATACAGGACATCACGGTGAGGGTGGCGTAGAAGCTACCAAATAGTTAAAATGAAATCGGTATAAGAAAAGGACGGTCCTAAGATAATGCCCCCTTAAAGTCATCAGTCAGAACCTGGCCACCATTTCATTATCTGGATATACTTCATTCAGCCAATTCACCGATGTTTAAAACCAAAGAGTAAAAGTGGAGAATTTTGTGGCACGCTTTTTTGTGTGATATATGGACGGTTAACAATAAGTTTTCCTGGCGACTTTTTCATCAGTCTTATATCTATACTTATTGGTACATTCATTTGTTTTCAGTATTTTTCTTTGTGTAATTCATTTTAGGAAGCATGACACTGAGTGGGTGTGACTGCAAGAAACAGGGAACTGCTTAGCATTTTCGGTTGGTTGGAGTGAGGAGTTCTCCGCACAGCTGAAGTGTACTCCGCGTAGGAGTATGAAATATATTTTAGAATATTTTCAAAACTGGAGATAACTCTAACAGGAAGCATTACCTCGTTTTATCTTTACTGAGCCACCGCCTGTTTAGGGATTCGCCTTTTACAGACACACACATTTATATATATATATATATATATATATATATATATATATATATATATATATATATATATATATATATATATACAGTATATGTATATATACTAATAATTATATCTATGTATATATACTAATAATATATATCTACATTCATTTGTTTTTAGTATTTTTGTTTTATATAATTCGTTTTAAATTTATATCGCCTCGTTTCGTTTGCATATATACATACACACACACACAAACACACACACACACATATATATTTATATATATATATATATATATATATATATATATATATATATATATATATATATATATATATATATATATATATGTGTGTGTGTGTGTGTGTGTGTGTGTGTGTGTGTGTGTGTGTGTGTGTGTGTGTGTGTGCTTTTAAGTATGTATGCAAATGAAACAAGCTATATAAATTTAAAATGAATTACATAAAAAATACTGAAAACAAATGAATGTACCAGTAAGTATAGATATAAGGCTGAAGAAAAAGTAGCTAGGAAAACTTATCGTTAATCGTCCATATATCGCACAAATAAACGTGCCACATAATTCTCCACTTTTACTCTTTGGTTTTAAACATCGGTGAATTGGCTGAATGAAGTATATCCAGAAAATGAAATGGCGGCCAGTTTCTGATTGATGACATTAAGAGGGCGTTTACCTTATGATATTAAAGGTTAATTATGTCAGCAAAACGACAGGTGATAAGTAATCTTGAAAACAGGGCCGTACATCCCCGTATATTTATAAAACCTATGAATATAAATATTCACAAAAAAAGCGTGAAAAAGGCCAAGTCCTTATCTCCGGTTAACTGCTACATGTAGCAAGTTACACAGACTAAGCCAATGAAGGGGCGTAACATGAGGAAGGAAAGCGTGTTACACTTACACGCGATTCTTTAATTAAAAAGTCATTTTCGTGTCTACTATAGCCCACAAATTAGTTCTAATGGCTGTCTTTCGTATGTGGTGACTTTAAATGCATTGCAATATAACCAAAGTATCATGGGATGTTTCATAAACCCTCTCGAACAAATTACTCTTGTTATAATTACGTCACAAAATTCCTAGAAAACTAACAGTTTTTCTTTTCAGCATAATTCTGTTTGTTTGGATAGTTCAAGAACAAGTAAATCAGTGTGAAATTCTTGTTCATTTAAGCCAATCTGAATTAAGGATTACGTTACCTCTTTCAGGTTTCTACGTTTGTGACATGAAACTTGAATTGGTAGTACTGGTGAGAATTTGGCCTTTAGGAATGAGGCGAAATGAAGTTATTTTATTGAATAACTAGTTTTCAATAAACTGTTGACTAAAAAAATTTTCCATTTGCAAATGAAATTAAACGTTAACGGAAAGGCAGAGTACTGACTAATTAAAAGGAGTATGTATAAATAAAATTAACATTTACGTTTATCTCCAAGCAAATTCTATGGAGTAAGTTCACGCAATTAATTCCTGTTTTCGGAAAATAAAGATGAAACTCATCTTTAGGTTAAAGATGAAACTCATCTTTAGGTTAAAGATGATTCAGCAGTTTTCCACAGTGTATATAATTCTCTTTCCATTCCATGTTCTTGATTTGTTGCCTTGAAGGAATTCGGTAAAGTTCACAGAAAGGATATTCCTCTCCAAACAATACCTACTGCTAACATTTCACCTACTTCCAAATATCTATGTACATAAGGATTTGCTGTCCAAAATTTTTCGTAATTTGTTTTTGATATCCCCGAGCAAAGCTGAAATACATTCATGGCTAGTGCTTATGCCTTGAACAGGAACGTAAAATAGAACTGTTCTTTGAAACACCAATAAACCTGCCTCATTCTTTTCGACAGAATGTCTACACTGTGGCTAGTGAGTTAGGTAATCATAATTATAAAAGCAACACGATCAATTTCTTTTCCTTCTGTTTTCACCCTGTTGAACCTTGAGCCTACACCAAATGTTCATATTTTTTAGGGGTTATCTACATTTCAGTAAAACATGTCATTAATACACGTCGAAAACTAATCGCATATACATCACAAGAGGTTGAAAACAAGTCAACGACTGTAAGCGCAGAATTAATCTTTGGTAAATGCTGGATAATGGTATCAAACACTGGTTAGGGTAACCAATGATTTGTTACTTTGCATCCGGCCTGTTTGTGATATGTTTTACGTTGTGCGGACGCATCCTTAGACCAGACTGTTAGAATGTCGTGAACACAGCAGTAACATATTTGTTGAGTGTAGTAGTTGAGTTTAGATATAAATGAACTTAGTAAAAATAATTTTTATTAATTTATGATGCACAACTATTACACAGTTTTATGCTGTAACTTTTTATGTAAAGACAAAATACTTTACGCATCCTCGTTTTGAAAAAAAAAAAAAACTATATACATATATATATATATATATATATATATATATATATATATATATATATACTGTGCGTATATATATATATATATATATATATATATATATATATATATATATACTGTGTGTATATATATATATATATATATATATATATATATATATATATATATATATATATATATATATATATATATATATATATATATATATCTGAACGAATTTCACAAAAACGACCTGCATATTCTTATTTTTATGTAGAAGTTAAGCTCTGGTTATAATAAACCTTTCTTCGCAAAATACTGGCTAATGGGACAGCTGCCCATGTTTGCTGAGTCCATCGTTTGCAAAGACGAACATTATGGGGGCTTGTGAAAAACCAACCAAGGGAAAAATGCCAATTCTTGACAGTGCTGAGAAGGAGGGAGAACTATTTTGAAATAAGTCCTTAAAAAAAAAAAGAAAGCAGCAAGCCTCTTATATAATATGCTGGGTCATATTTGTGTCAAATGGAGCGATCTTCCTGGTCATTGAATGTAAATGGTTGTAAGTTACGTAAGCGACATTTCATTTGTTAAATGCCCAAGCATATTACCATTATTTGTGCGGCTGGTGTTCCAGTTTTATTTGATGTGTTCATAGGGTCATTTTGGATTAATTTCCTTTCTAACGAATATGATATAACAAACTTAGAGCCTAAATGTAAAAATACCTCATGAGTCACAGAATTGCAATAATAATAATAATAATAATAATAATAATAATAATAATAATAATAATAATAATAATAATAATACGCTGACTCATTTCCATAAATCTCTTGGCTAACGAAGTAATGATGAATTACGTGTACCCAAATTGAAGCCTTCTTTCAGAGTACCTGCAATCATTTATCTTTTATCATCTCCGGTCTTTATGGATTTTATAATGCACTAATTCTTAATATTGTATTTTGATAACATCCTTTTTGGTTAGTGTTTGTTGTATGTGTATTTATGTTATTCCCATAACTATTTGCTAAATTATCAAACAACTGATGTGCAACTTTAAATAACTAGATTCTCTAGTAACAAGAGAAGGTTTTTCCTTCGCGTTGCATATCGAGAAAGGTCTGTGAACAGCATCATATAAATATAAAGAAAAAAAAACTAGAAATAAAGGGTGCGAAAGTTCATGCAAAAAATATAACGTCTTGACATATTAGCTTATATTAGAAAGAATAGCAAAGAGAGAAAACAACTAGTTATAAAGTTACAATTTAAAGACAAAGGAATTGCAAAACGGGAAATATGAGTAGTATAATAAGCAACGCCTACAGCTCCTTGTGACTTATTGCAAGGTAGCGAGTTTCTCCTTGTGTCGGTTTCTCTAATTTGTTTTAAAATTAGTACTTGACAATAACAACCTTGTCATATATTTTATCACAACAGACTACATCTTTGTTATTAAGAGTAATCTTGCATAATTTCTTTTGCAAAAGATTTCGGACAAAATTTCCTTACGAAAGTAACTTTTATCAACATACGGAAATTCACCAGTGATGGTAGACGGTAAACCACGACTGATGAAAACATAAGATATAAAAAAAAGCTAAAAGAATGAAATATAAACTTACGTTGTTTGTAGCCGTAAATCAGGAGAGAAATAGAACAATGTGACTAGCACAGTGACTGGAAGCAAATTCAACACGAAAAAATAGTAGAATAAAATCTGTGGATATGACTAAAACTTTTCCTAGACTATAAGATAAGGATACTTTAATAAGACATTGGCTATCTGGATACTGAAATCAATAAACAGCCAGAACAATATGTAAAATTATTTAACTGCAATATTAGCTTCAAGAAAGGAAATTTGGATGTAAATTACTACTCCTAATATTGAAATTATTAGAAATTTGAATATGGGAAATATTTTTCATGAATATAATTCATCAGAAATGATCATTGCAATTCCACAAAAATGTAGTTGCATAATAAGAGAGGGAGTAACTATTTTCTCCAGTTATACATTTGAGTTTCACAAAAAAATTCTGAGAGATATATTATGTGGTGCCCAAAAATAGTTTTCATAATTATACTTGATTATGTGGTAGTGGAAATTGATGGATTACTTTGTAAGAAGAAGAGTCGATTGAGGTGTAGCAGTTAATTTTGTGTTGGAAGCAAAAGTTTAGATAGATAAATGTTGAAGTTGGAAAGGAGAAATTTATATAAGGGAAGAAGAAAAAATTAGGAGGAGATGTATTTCAGAGGGTTTAGAAGTAGATGATAAGATTGTTCAAAATTGCGGTGTTATATGGGCAGCAAGAAGTGTCAGTGTTACGTAATAAGTATACCTTAGTTTAACCAGACCACTGAGCTGATTAACAGCTCTCCTAGGGTTGGCCCGAAGGATTAGATTTATTTCACGTGGCTAAGAACCAACTGGTTACCTAGCAACGGGACCTACAGCTTATTGTGGAATCCGAGCCACATTATGACGAGAAATGAATTTCTATCACCAGAAATAAATTCCTCTAATTCTTCATTGGTCGGTCGGAGAGTCGGACGCTGGGCCAACAGCATGCTGGCCGAAAGCTCTACCCAACCCTCCAATGAAGAACTAGTGTTACGTAATGCCTAAAAGAAAAGGTCCACCACTCTTGCCACTTTTGAATTAGACTAAATCTGCCTGAGGATATTTCTGATGAAGACGACCGGCCATTTACATCAACGCACAGGAAGTTGAGGAAATTCACCAATAAGGATATAAAGAAATGGAGGTAAAACGGCCCACCAGGAAACAAGCAAGCACTTTGCTTAGCTCCTACTTTTACCAAAGTTCAGAGCAAGACAGAGCAAAAGACGAACATTTTATACAGAGCTTGCACCACTTGAAAAGAGCACCCACACCTTAATGTAAACATCACGACAAATAGAATCTGCCAGCATGTTAAGAAAACAAGACTTCAACAGATTGACTCTACGAAGTGTTAACAAGGTTTATAATAAAAATCATATCAGTTATGTCTAGCACTGGGCCTCTTCACTCAATTTCCATTCATTGCTAAGGCACGGAGATATATTGCAAAATGAGGACGACTTACACTTAGAGATAGTTTTTAAAAGTAACGCTTTCCGATAAAATCCCATTTTGGGTCTACGAATATCTATTTGCTGCATAGTACTTTACTCAGTTATTGTGATGCTACAGTTACCGAAGGTACGAACGTCCCCAGGCAAACTGTGAAGTTTATGAAATAAGTAATATTTGTAACCGGATACAGAGCATTAAGCTACCAAAATTTCGAAAAGGAATCAATTTTCCGAAAATCTTGAATTCTCCACCTAGTGCTATCTAACAAAAATAAAAATCCCTTTAGTAAAATAAAATGTTTTAAAAGATGGGATATAAACAATGTTCAATGTGCATTTTAAATGAAGCCCTTTGTCCGAGCCGATTTAATTTTCCATCACAACACAATACTCATTTATTTTTTTATTGTCAGTGTCTAGTTTTTTTATTTATGTTTTTAAAATCACATCAAATCTATATTTTTATTTATTTCTGAGTTTTGAATATTCATCGTTTACCTGTCAAACTGCTGAACTGACTTATATTTTATTTTAGTTACATCGAAATATCCTATTTTTTAACCACAGAATAACGACCATCAGTCTCTGCTGAACATCCTTTAAACAAAGTGAGTGTTAAAAACTAGTGTCATTTAGTTCAAACTAATTATTTTCAGAGGCACTTAGTGAAAATCAGGCTGAAGTTGTGTAAATACCGAATGCTAACTTCTTTTCGATATTAGTACTTTCAGTTCTGGCTTGCTTCAATAGGCTATAAATATCGGTTTGTCGAGCACTGTGTTCATAAATATAAATTCTCTCTCTCTCTCTCTCTCTCTCTCTCTTTCTCTTCAAATATATTTTGTGAAAATCCTTCAGGAAAGAATCAAGGTATATTAAAGACGCTGCAACTTTTTAATCTTTCTTTGTTTTCACCAAGTATTTTGCTTTTTCACGGAAAGGAACCATTAAAAAGTATTAGCTCATTGCACTGATAGTCTACCGTGCGGTATTGAAAGGTAAATGCTCTAAACCCAATTTATTTTTACTTTATATAATTTAGGGCCTTTAAATCACTCAGAAAAGGTGATAAAAGAAATAATTTGCACACAAAGTATTTCTAACACAAGTAGATATAGGGTATCAAGACTATGCTGAATGTTCAATCAATATATAAACATAATAAATCTATTAAATATTAAATGTAACTTTTCATCCTTACTAGTTTCAACATAAAAATCCATTTTAGATTCTGTAATTGTAAATGTACTACAAAAACAAGGAGGTAATTTTTATGGTAACTACTCAGACTTTTTCATCTTGAATATCATTTTAGATCTAAATAATTTCATCTTCTCTTTATTTTCAGCCTCATTATAAGAATTAGGAGGTAATATTCTGACGTTTCCCTGCTTCATTCCTTCAGAATAATGGATGGTTTTCTATTCTCGCACGAAAATCGAGTGCCTTGAATTCTCTCCTCCGGTTCCTTCCTCCACTTTTACTACACTATTCAGAGTTCAATCTCCTCTCCTCATTCTCCTAATTTTCAATGAGGCCTCCATTCATCTCAAAACTATTCATCTCTCTCGGTGAGACGACGACAATCTTTCTCTTTCCGACTCCACGTCACTTACTTCGTTTTTTGTTTGTTTTCCGTACTATTTGTTACCGCCTGTTCCTAAAAAGATAGAGTTAAACCAGAAAATGTGATTGATCTGTTTATCGAAAGATATCAACAAATACTAAATTTGGTGGTACATTTAAGGAAATTGTCGGCCATGGGTGATTAGACATTTTCTTATTTGTAGCGTCTGCTGTAAGGAAAAATGGTTTTGTTGAATAAATGAGTATGTATATGAGGCTTATCGTAAATATCAGATGAAAGAGGGGTTTTAAAAAAGCTATTAAAAACTCAAAAGTTCTCTCTTCAGAGTATTACCAAGTTCTATGGAATGATTTGATACAGGTTAAATCATCTACCTTAAGTTTTTGCTGTTGTTACCATTCAGCAAAGTAAGCTGGTAAGAATACAGTTTTCTCTAAATATATTTTTTCATGGAATGAGGTCATTACATATGAAAGAAAATTTTTCATATAGTAAGATCTATACGTGCGCATGCGTTGAGACAAAAAAAGAAAAAAGTTTAGTTAACAAGGACCCTGCACGCACATATGTTACTGATATGAAAGAGCTTTTCACAACCTCAATTTCCCGATTTAAAATTTTCTCTTTGTAGATGAATCTCACAGCTAAAATCGTTCACCGAGGCAGCAGAAACGGAGCCACAAAGGCTAAAAATTGGTTTGAGAGAAAATCTCCCCAGCCAGTCTGAGTGCGAAATTTTATTTTCAGTCCAGTTGAGGCGTACAAGCACCTTGGTCCCCATCAACCACCTTGTATATGGGAAGCTAGACTCACCGTTACACCCTTCGCATTCAGGGTCTTCTTATATAATAAGATCCCCATTGGTCGTCTCTCTTCCTCCTCTTGTCACCCCCCTCAACCCTCATCCCTTCCCCCTCCAGCCCCTGACACGGGAGAATACCCTCCTCTGCCGAAGTTTCGAGTACAACCGTTCGAAGGACGGACCTCACACGCTGCAATAGTAGTCTTGAGAAAGGGAATCCTGACATATAAATCATTGCAAGAACAAATCACCAAGGAGAATTTAACATAACACCAAAACGTAGAACAGCTTTGGATTTCCTGGAGGCCAGCACCGATTTTTAGATATTAAACCGGAATGATACCTCAGAAAGGCCATTATTTGCTCATACCCAATCGAGCTTCCGTTAGATTCAACCTCCCTTACATCGCCAACGCCCGGAGATGTGAAAGTAAGCATGAGGCACCGTCAAGGAAAATTCTTGCCATCGTTAGAGGTCCAGTTCGAAGCCAAGTACGGCTGAATATGGGGATATTTCCTCAATGATGATTATATACCAGCGTTATGGTTATCACCAGGGTCATTGCACAGAACCTGTTGTTTGTGCAATGTCAGCAAGACACATGAAACAAGAGTGTATGGAAAAATTCAAGAGAAGAGAACCACCCACTCCTAAGGGCACCAACTGTTCTGAACCACGTCATCCATGATTCAAAAGATGAATTGTTAGACTGTTTCGCATTGCACATTTAAAAGGGAAGTCAAACCCAATAAGACTGACGCCAGAACCTGCAACTGTAACACAGCAATCAGCTTCTTATCATGAAACGGCCAAGAACAACCCGCGAAAAGGCATCAGTTCCTCGTAAAAACAACAAACCCAAACTCAACGTCCACATCTCATCACTGCACCCTCAGCCCTACCCCTTTACCTCCGGCCTCAAAATTCCTTCCTTATTTCATTATCTATTTCCCCTCCAAGGTCTGCCAGCGAAAAAAATGGTAAAATTGTAGTTCCTCATTATTTAATCAACAAATTCCTGTGGTAAAGTATCCTATTACGAAAGAAGTAAATATCCCTTTCTAAGGGGTTAAATTCCACATCAATAATTTTCTCGCCCAAGTACAAACCTTTCTGCACTTACACCTTTGACGAGTATCTCGGTGAACCACACCTAAGCATTTGTTATCAACTTTGAATGGCAAATGCTATGTTTCTCTTTCTAATGTTCTTCCTTTCCTTTTTTCACCACCTAACGTTTAACGACCAAATTTTTCAATTGTCGCTATGTCTTCCACTTATGTTTTTACCGCTCGAACTTTACCGCCTTACAGAAGGGGGATAAATAACAAAACATAATTATACACTTGCGTTCTACTGTTCTCCTTAGAAGGGCAAACACAAGCAGAAGGCCATTGAAATATAAGACAACACAGAGTTCCCTTTAAGAGATTATACACAACTACAGGTATACGTCTTCCCGAAGTCGAGGAGAAAAATCCACTTTTTCTCCTACTATATAAATTCTCTATCATCCATCGATCTCTACCAATGAAAGATCGATCTCTATCAACGAAAGATCGATGCGTTACCTTTCGCAACTGTCTGAAGTAAATGATATATGGTATGAAAACTCCGTAGTGTTTTTGTTTTAAATTTTCCGTTTTTTTCCTGTAGAATCTTTTTTTTTTCTTATTTTTCCTCACTGGCTATCTGCGACTCAATAAGACTCTCTGCTATACTCTTTTTTATTGCAAAATGGGAGCCATATGGGTTTAAAATGTTTCAATCCAGGCTGCTAAAATTTTCTTTTCAACATGGCCAACATTTTCCCTTCCATATCATCATTAATATAGTTATTAATAATAACCACTTTATCTTCGCATATCATCAGAATAATTCTTACGAGCAAGACACCATGAATCCTAAAGCCAACTAAATCTAAAACAATAAGAATAACCGTCACAGATCGGTGTCCTCTCGTCTTTTGCCGCGATCATGCTCAGTAGGCTGAGCGGAACATAACCCAGAAACAACTTGCCCAAGGAACACCTCAGGGAGTAAAAAATACTCGACCGACCCACACCATTTTTAGCTTTCTGTAAAAGAAAACTACTGAGACGGCCATTTGTCTGTCCGTCCGCACTATTTCTGTCCGACCTCAGATCTTAAAAACTACTGAGGCTAGAGGGCTGCAAATTGGTATGTTGATCACCCACCCTCCAATTATCAAACATACCAAATTGCAGCCCTCTAGCCTCAGTAATTTTTTTTTTAATTTAAGGTTAAAGTTAGCCATGATCGTGCGTCTGGCACCGCTATAGGTGCCAACAACACAGGCAACCACCGGGCCGTGGCTGAGAGTTCCATACAGCATTATACGCTGTACAGAAAACTCGATTGCGCCGAAGAAACTTCGGCACCTTTTTTACTTGTTCAAAAACGTTACACTTTCTAGCAATCATCGGGGTTACCTTGCAGCTTAGATGCAAGGCATTATATTAAGTAAACGGATTTCTCCTTTCGTAAAATATAGCATTAAATATAGATGGGCTACTGGCAGAATATAATAACAAAGAAAGAGAAATTAGAAGAAAGAACGATAAATCTTCATACAAATGTAGTGCACCTAAAGCACAAACATTTAATTCCATTTATTCAAAAGAAGGGATTCTACCTACACATAATAATAATAATAATAATAATAATAATAATAATAATAATAATAATAATAATAATCAAGTGCGTAAAATATTCGCTAATAGAAAACAGTAGCCAACATGTTTTAAGCTTTAAATTATGTGGTTCGTAATAGTCTTTTACGACTTCTATTTTACACGTACTTTTTTTATTGGACAAGACAATATTAAATAGAACATATGTCATATTTCATTATTTAGCCCGGAGAACATACCTAAATATATCAAACTTTTGATAAAACTATTCATATATGAATTTTCTCTTTAGAGTGAAATCTCTTTTTCTCTTACTTTTTTTAAAAAACCCGAGTTAGCTTACAGATTCCCCTTCCCCTCAATGCAAGGGAAAAAGAAGCACCCTTGACCTATCCGATAAATTAATACGTACGAATCAGAGAAGCTGCAGATCCAATACAAACGGAGGCAGCGAGAGAATAAACGTCGGCCGGAATGAGGCCCGCTAAATTCCACAGAATATATTTCGGAAGCGGTAAAATGGCGGGAGTTGTTAGGCCACACGCAGAGGACGCGAATTAAATTCATTAAAGTCATTCCACGAAAACGAGCTTCGCAAGGAACATCTGGCGTCGGATTTGTTTCAAATAATATAATCAGGCTCCAAGTCCCAGGTAATTGACTACTCGGAATGCTCGCCAGCTTTCATGTTTCCTTAATTGAACAGGTAATGCTCTGCCCTAATTGCACAGTCAGTGTTCTACCCACGTTCTGTGTTCATCAAGTTAATTGGATTTAGTTTTCTTTTGCAAAGAAGTCTGCGTCGTTAAATGCTTTGCCCTTTCCATATGAATTATATAAAAGTAGCTGACACAAAATTCTGTGATTAAGTTAATATGCTGTGCTACTCGTAAAATAAACTGTACTACTCATTTTTTTAATGCTCATTGAAAATATCTGTAAAATGATCTGTTCTTACGCTTAAGACACATTTTGTAAAAAAAAAAAAAATAAACACGAAATTTCCAACCTGTTAAGAGGAGTATGAGTGAGGATTTGTTTATGATAATAATAATAATAATAATAATAATAATAATAATAATAATAATAATAATAATAATAATAATAATAATAGACAGAAGTGTTTTGTATAACTGTCGTAGATGACTATAAAAGAATATTTCACCGAAATTAATTTTGGTGTTCCCAGTTGTGATACTTTTTATATATATATATATATATATATATATATATATATATATATATATATATATATATATATATGTATATATATATATATATATATATATATATATATATATATATATATATATATATATATATATATATATATATATATATATATATATATATCTGTGTATATGTGTGTGAGTGTGTGTGCCCAAGTATGAAAGTGTTTTGCTTTTGAGGGGGTATTTACATATGGACGTTCTTAGCTCGTCATGGGCACAATATGTTTAAATTTTCGATGACCCATGTTAAAATATGTTTACAGTGTTTCATTTTCAACCACACGGGGAGGTGCATGGATGAGAAATAAAGAGCAAATGTTTTTACTACTACTATCCAGAGAACTTTTTTATCAACTTTAATTTGGGATGCTGTAACGACACCTGCGTCATGTGTCAAAAAGGTAATATAATCTGTATAATGTAATGCTACTTTGAGTAGAATCTGTGCACTACATGAACGTAGATATTAAAAGAATTTAAACAGATTGCGTCTGGAAAGGTACCATTTTCTGTCTCTTTGTTTCAGTGAGGTACGTAATATTCTACTGACACCCCAAATTATTCTGTCTATTAAGTACTCTATATCTTTTTCCTTATATCTGGTCCCTAAACGCTGTTTCTTTTAATGTTACTTTGAAGTTCAAAATATAAACAAAACTTGGGTGTGGAGTATTTCTATTTTATCTATATAAATTACTAACGTCTACATTTCATCTAAACTGTTAAAGTTCTGGCAATACTAAAACTAAATAATCATTCCTGGTCTATATATTTTTGTTCCTAACATCTAGCGTTGGATTTTATTTGTTTACTTGCATTATCCACCTTAGCACTGGCGTCAACAATTATTTGTTAGTTGATCATGAATTTGAATAATTATCAGATTTTCAATAATATTTTTGCCTTTGTAGAGTCAATATCTGTAACATATACTACTACATTATTACGCTGATCAAGCACAAAATATAAATATCTGTATTCAATATGTACACAGCGGAGGGCATGGTTAAGTTTGCAAGTTGTTTAGACTGGATACGGAGATACAGAAGAAAGTATATGAGACATAAAACATAAAAGTGTAACAATTTGTAGATTCTGGCTGACAGTGGATATACAGAACGCGTGACATCATATTTACACAGATATAAACATGTCTGAATATAGAAAGATCGTACTTTTAGCAGCTTATCGTTTTCTTTAATTCCCATGGTTGATTGCTTGCCTCTGATTTTAGTCTAACATTACTACATTAATCTAAGATAAGTAACTCTATTTAAAATAATCACTGTGTGTATTGTATACTGTATTTCGAAAGTCATACCTATAATTATTGTGTAATTCGGTGTGCTATCAGCAGCCTAATGATATCGCTAAATGCAATTCAGTACATGCATACAATATGTACAAACGTACGTGCATGGAATCTAATACGTGTTAAACATTAGGGGATAGAAGTAATTAAATGATGAATTAGTTACGATTTTTCAGAAATCAAATAAAAATTCTCTCGATCTATCTACCGTTAATTCCTTGGCAAAGGCTAGATGAAAGGGAGTTCTTCATTTCACCTTCACTTCCATTTGAATATGCGTAGCTAATTTACTCAGGAGAGAGAACCACAGATTATTTAAATCCCAGTTCCTTCCTTAATTAGGTTGATTGTTGTTTTACCGGTCTGTTAATGGAAGGGAGTGAAAGCTTGGGAACTGAATCGTTTGGTGTGATCTTAAGATTCCATCTCGAGATATTTATCAGAAGGCCTTAAGTACCTTCGACGGAACTTTTCTCTCCGTAGACTCCCGCGGGAATTCTGGTGAACATTGAAAATGATCACTCTTCATCAAGAGAGGAATGGTGGTTCTAATCCTGAGCAAGTTAACTTCAGTCTCATGTCATACTAATTGATTATTTGTCCTCTTTATTTAAGTTTTTTTATGTATCATATTTGTTGCTACGTATTATATAAATGATTTTTCACTATATCTCTTTTATGGTCTATTCGTTACCCCTCAAATTCCTTTTCAGTATTGGATTATTTCCATAAAAATGGGCCCCTTGTGCTTGTAGTATATAACCTTTCCCTGTGGGATTGTGACTTGGCTTATGATAATAATAATAATAATAATAATAATAATAATAATAATAATAATAATAATAATAATAATAATACTGCTGATTACACACTGCCTGTCGGCCTAAGAAACAGATCAGCGCCTGCCCTATGAGTCTACAGAGGCCCAGGAGGACTTTAACTTTAACTTAATACAGTATATTTTATGATAATAGACACAATTTTATGGAAAAGAGGTAGAAACTAATTACATCATGAAGCAGTACCACCATATCATTATTTATATTTACACACACACACAAAACACACGCACAAACACACTCATCCATATATAGATATATATGTATATATGTGAATACATTACATCCGTGTCAAACTCACAGAAAACTACATAAAATGCAGGAAATGATACTCTTGCTGTTCGGCTTAAGTAACCACCCCTCTTAAATCCTTCCCCTATCTGACCTCTTTCACTTTCACATTTCCATGTAGAAGCATTATTACTTCAAAGAACTCCCGTTGTTTTCCCATTTCTGTCTTTTGGCAGGGCATTTACAAGAGTGAAGGAAATCTGCACCTGCAGAGTAGCAGTGGTCAAGAGGTTCGTGCCCATCGCCACTCAAGATCTTCCAACAGTTAATGACCCGAGGACACGATGACCAAATAAGGAGAAACACTGCTCGTAGGTCCTCTTGTGGCTTGTCCTGAGGTATCTTGACCTTTGAACTGCTGTATCCACCATTTTAACGCAGGCTCTCATGGATGAGATGACCTAGCTAATGAGAAGCCCGAATTTCTTTGGGCCCTCCAACAAAGATATTCACAGAGGCCTAGAAGAAGGAGATTTTTGGAAGGGAAGTCAATTGCCTGAAGTATGAGCTAGAAGAGGCTACAACCAAAGATACAGGGGAAGCAGCCTCAACTGCAAGGCAATTGAGTGATAAAGCCAGTATTGCGTAAGCAGAAGACTAAGGGCAGAAAACCATAAGTAAAGAACCAGAGCTTTTAAGTTGCGCCCTCTGTCTCATCAAACACTGTAGGTTCCAGTCGGTCTACTCCTTCCAAACATGAGCCCCTTCGTCCCGGCGCTAGGAGAGCTGTTAATCAGCTCAGTGTCAGTGGTCTGGTTAAACTACGGTATACAGTACTTAACTTATCCCGGCGCTGTCTCACGATGTGGAAGTTCTACGTTACGCCAAAGTGTTACGAGACCACTGGAGACGAAAGAGCCAGAAAAGTTAAGTACCTGATTTGGCACTTGGGCAAGGCAGTCATGAAAAGAGGGTGTTTCAGTGGACCATTGTTTCAGAACGGGGGAAGAAATGAGATCATATTGCACTCTGTATAAGAAATAAAATAATAAAGGGGAAATGTTATTGAAATTTATAAAAATGTTAGCAATAATGATACTCGTGTTTTAAATGCCTTTACATAATAGAGCCATTGTCACTTCACAAAAGTGGCTTTTAAAGAATTACTTGTTTTTTAAAAATACTTCTTTAATTGAAAGTGTCTATAATGTGCATTTGTTTCTGTTTATTATTTGTTGCTATCGAATCTGATTTTTTTGCTAGAGGTATATATAGCCTCGGTGGTTCGTGAATGCTGGATATCAGCCAAGTAGTGGGAGCTAAATATCTGCTGGGGATGAACAAAATTCCCATGTGTGCATCATGAAGCAAGGTATAGTCACTCGTTACTTTTTATACTTTATACTAGAGAAAAACATCACTGAATGACATTGATGTTAACTAGCTCAAATTTAAATAACCTATAGTGAGGGGGGAAAAGGAGACCGGCTACCTTATACTAATTTGAGATGGATTTCCTAAGGTAAATGGTTGTTCCTAAGTGTCATAAATACAATATGTTGAAGCAACTTCAAGTATTTTATCTTGTGGTGAATGAGTTGCATACTCGTCCTGCCCTTCATACCCTTGACATTCATGATTACTGTAATTGGGCTATTGTACAGTCACAAGAAAGAGTTCATTTTGCTGTTATGTAATAGAGAGGAATAACATCTTCATGCTGCGTTGGTGTTAATCTTGCTGCAGGTGTAATTAATGATGTAGCCCTTCTAAAGTCTTTTGTGTAAGACGTTTTATCTTGCGCTAATGTTGATTCCTTGAGAAATATATATGTAAAGACTTGATGTTCCTAAGGTCTTTCGTAAGAGATGTATCATTTTGCATTACTGTTTCACTCTTGAAGGAGATAGATTCATAAGTATTCAGTATATTTTACAGTCTTTTATTTAAGACATTTTACTTTCGGTAGTAATAATTAATGCTACTTAAGTTATGTCCGCAATCATGCAGTGTTAAACAGACCTTAGTATATCTTGCCGTAAGCAGGCCTATTGGTTGGGTAGGTAGGGGGGGGGGGGGTTATTGTCTCAAATTTGAACCATTTGGTAACTAAAGTTCCATGTATAGTCGTGGATATTAATTTTCGTACACATAGGGGTAACTGATTAACAACTATAGAATTTCCCGATAAGAGAATGGCAGTCAATCATAATGTGAAAAGCTGTTCTTTGAATGTCAAATAATAAAGCCAAACATAAAAGTGGATAAAAAGGATACGAGATAAAACTGGGTGTCAAATTACTATTTTACTGAGAAGCAGCATGTCACAGTCAAATGTAGAATAGACAGAGTGGACATCTTTAAACAATAACTTTTCCAATTCGAGCTTTCTCGCGAAAATATCCCTTGCTTAATGAAGATCAACACCACGTCAAAATGTGTGTTTATGAGTCCCAACAACAACAGACACTGTAAACACGATCGCATGCATTCTGACAACACACTCCCGAGTACAGAGATGGAAAGAATGAAAAACACAGGACAGTGAAGCGTGAGATCAGGTGACAGGGAAAGAGCGGAGGTAAAAAGTCACGCAGGGGGTGGGAGACGGGTGGGGTGGTAGGCGAGGGATGTTGTCAAAAGTGTACTCCCAACAATTATCATATCAAAATATCTCGTAACAATTGCACTTCAGTATTATATGAAAAAAAAAAAAAGCTTTTTCATAGTT
>NC_089783.1:18674281-18689281 GCF_040412425.1 Macrobrachium rosenbergii | reverse complement strand
TGATCCTTAGACTTTCCCCTTCATGTCATAATGAAAAGGCCCATTCATTTGCAGTCAGTGAATGGATCGCTTAAAAATCAAAATGTCATGGAACGCAGGGTTTTTTTTTTTATTTCACTGGTGCACGACTAATTTCAAGAGGCTTTTAAACTGCAAATGATTTATGAGTTAAATTAATTCTTTACGTATTTTTAGGTTTGCTTTTTATTCTGTTCTGTGGAATCTCTCTTACATCTAGAATATTGTACTTTACTTTGAGTGTACTTAACATCTTTTATGAATTGAGATGGCACAGCAGCGGCTAAGTATTTAGTCTCTCTGGTATTATCTACATCCCTTAAACTATTTAAAAGTAACTGATGAGATGGACGATAGACAAAGGGTGCAGGTGTTAATCATTAACCTTTTATTATGACGGTCACCTTAGGTACAGCTATTTCACATACCGCTTTTTCATTGTCAAAATTCTTTTGGCAATCATTAGGCACAGGTCAATATTGTCGCGAACAATCATAAGATACAGAAACACAGAAAACGGCTGCATGGCTGTGCATATTGTCATACGTGTATAGCTTAGCAATACTTCTGGTGATATGACGCGCCTGAGTTTCTATTCCGTTGTAAGTACATGTGCCAGATATGTGCAACATCTCTCCGTCTCAGTTTTAGTAACACGCATGAGTAAGAAGAATACAGAGAAAACTTTTGTAATGAAATGTGATATTAGTCTTTGAAAACGGAAGACGAAACAGAATTTTCAGATATGTTTTCCGGAGATGTCTACGGACTTTCGTAGCAAATACCTTACTCCTGTATACTATCTATCTATCTGTATATATATATATATATATATATATATATATATATATATATATATATATATATATATATATATATATATATATATATATATATATATATGCTGATAGCGTGTGTGTGCGCGTGTGTGCGCGCACAAGAGTAAAGGCGATGCATACGACTGTAGAAACAAATAATAAGTACATAACACTATAACACTATTTAGTATAGTACGAAAGTTATATGACTGGATTTTGACTGAGAAAGTAGGACACGGACAGGGCGATTGACAGACGAGGACAATGTGAAGGTAGGCAAAGAGAATGGTGTTCGAATCAAGATTTATTTTCTCATGAGACAGCTTTGGGAAATTTGAAAGTAAAAGGAAAAGCTGTACGTGACATATAGGAACTGGTAAAGTCAGCGAGAGTCAAAAGAGAATAAGTAAGCAGATCTATTGAAGGTTTTTGTGATAAGTAAAAGATGTCAGATGTAGGTACAAACTTTTAGGATAGGAAAATGAATCATGAATTAGGAACTGAATGGTTAATATTTACAGATGATACGTCAGTGATTAGGGATACCGTGGGGATAATGCTGAGGCTAGTTCGATAGTTTTGAAATTTTGCGAGAAGAGAGAGCTTTGAGTCAAGTTATGAGTCAAGACATATTGAAACTAGGAAGTTGTTTCAGTGGATAGATGCAACAGTTGATTTACACATGCATGTGGCAGTTTAATATAAATGATAACGCTAGGATGAGGATAGGTGCAGCCAGTCAGGTAGCACAGTTTTTGCAAAAAGTCTTGAACTTGCTTTAGAAACCAAGGTTTGAATGTATGGAAGGTTCTTAAGCTAACTGCCTCGTGGGTGTAAGAAAGGAAATGAAATGTACATGTTTGAAGTTACTGAGATGAAATGTTTGTAAATACTGTATATGTAGTATAAGAAGAACTGAAAGGATAAGAAATGTGTAGATAATTAGAAGCTAACTGCAGGCGAATGGGTAAATCTGAGTTTTAAGATATTTTGCTGTATCGCAGCATTGATATATTTGCTACATGTTAAACATATGTTTAGAAGCACCTTGCTTAGGGAGTTTAAATGTCAATGTACTTTATTTGGATAATGTTTTCATGCATGTCATGGTAAATCCAAAGAACATTACTTCAGTTGTTACCATGAATTATTCGCAGTTAATAAATATAGACAGTTTTAAGAATTAGTTCTAAAATAAATTTGTTTATTAGTTTATAACGCACTTTCATATTGTTACGTAATTCTTAAACATCAGCATATTATATAATATTTGCAAAATAACAGATTACCTAAGAACTTTCCGGTCATCTGCATTTTGAATGTAAGCTTAAGGAAAAAGATGTGCATCCTGGTGCATTCTTTATTTCATAAAAAAAGTCAGTAACTTCAGAAGTACTAAACTTTATGGTCTAAGGATTCTTTAGTGAGTTCTCACAGAACTTTTTACACTCATTAGGATGTTCTGTCTTTTCTGTATACGAGTCATCCATCAAACTCAAAAGAATCCTTTCCTTTTAAAATACGATCTTCACTGGTAGAAGACATTTCACTCTCCGACTTTGTACTTTTCGTTGCTGACTTTTAGAGCTTTGGTACCGATTTCTTACACCAAAGCATTGCGTGACAGTCTTTCAAATTATATCAGGTTTGGTATCTGTTTCATTTAACTCAGTAAACAAAATGTAAATGTCAGATATTTATCAAAACGGAGGCCAAAGAAATCAAATAGGAAACTGAACGGCAAGAAGCGATATATTCCTTCGCTTGTTTCGGCTTGACCATTTCCAGTGCTTCTCATTTTAATATTAACGGAACTGTCGGCAGCAGAGAAGGATAAATTTGCTTATTGAGATTTTATGCAAATTGTGCAAACTACTTATATGAAAGTCTCTCACTCTAAGACGCGGAATTAAAACCTAAAGGTGAAATTAATAGATGATTAGAGTATATTAATTTAGCAGCCAAATTAAAGAAGCGTGTATATATATCGGGGTGACTTTGGCGATTTTGATAAAGTTCTCCACATTAAGTAAACAACGAATGAACTATTTACGTACTAGTGCAAACTTTCACTGACAAAACAACGAAACTATTAGAGAAACCACGATTAGGAGGAAAGACTTCTATATCATATTGTTTTCAATAACAAAAAATATTCATGATCGATATAATTCTATCTCCTTGCATGCAAGTACTCAATTACCTCTTTTAGCTTCGGTTACATTACACGACAAGACACCGGAGAAGATCGTCGGGGATATTGTGCGACAGGCGGATTAATGCGAAGGTTAAAGGAAAGTTTTACAAAGGTGTAGCCAGACCAACGATGGTATACAGAGCTGAGGTGTGGCCCACGAACAATGATCAAGAACGAAAAATGGATTGGCAGAGATGAGTATGGTGAGATGGATGTGTAGAGCCTAAGGAAGGGATAGGATCAGAAATGAATTTATTAGAGGAACAGTTAAGGTACGGGAAGTATCGAAGAAGGCCCAGGAAAGAAGACACCAGTGGTTTGGTCATGTTGTGCGGAGAGAAGAGGATCATGTGTGTAACAGGGTTATAAGCATGGAAGTTGAGGGAATGAGAAGAGGAGGAAGGCCAAAGTTCAGATGGAAGAGTAGAATAGCAAATGATGTGTGGGAGAAAGGTTTAAGAAGTCAGGATGCATTGGACAGAGGAAGTTGGAGAAGGCGAATAGGAAACAGCGAACCCATATAAAAAGTGGTAAAGTTAAAGACATAGAAGAAGAAGACATTATACGACAAAAAAATACTTTTATTAACTTCTGCAGCGGCTATGATAACCATATTTCTGATGAATATTTTATATTTCTTGATTATATTAAAAAAAACTGAAGGATCATTTCAGTGAGCGCTAGCTTCATAATGTGTGATAAGTCTTTGTTCGCACTCACACAGATAATGCTATTATATATACACACACACACACACACACACATATATATATATATATATATATATATATATATATATATATATATATATATATATATATATATATATATATACAGTATATATATATATATATATATGTGTGTGTGTGTGTGTGTGTATGTGTATTAAAAGCAGTAACACCTAACTAGGTACTACTTGATATCACCGGTTTCCTTTCTGATAAAAGGCTGGTATTACCAGCGTTCAGATAAAGGCGTGAAGATACAGCGTGAAGTCTAGATATATAGGCACAGTGTTATTTACCAACTGGCATTATATCCCAGTAGTGCAACCTACGAAATTCAGATACAAACGGACGATTATGAATAATAATCAAATTGCACATACATCAGTGGCGGGGCTGTGGTCATTCATATGGCATCCTGAACAGTGTCCATATAATGCAAATACTCTGTAACCACGCCGCCAGTCATAGCCCTGTATCCTCAGGTATGTATAGCCTGTAGTAATAAACATCTTTTATCCCCTATTTTCTGTTCACCCATCATCAGGATTCCTCCACCGGTACTTACACCGTTTTACTAATACCACTAGTTCCTCGTTGGACGAGTCGGTAGAGTTCTCGGCTAGCACTTTGCTAGGCCAGAGTTCGAGTCTCCGGCCGGCCAATGAAGAATTAGAGGAATTTATTTCTGGTGATAGAAATTCATTTCTCGGTATAATGTGGTTCGGATTCCACAATAAGCTGTAGGTCCCGTTGGTAGGTAACCAATTGGTTCTTAGCCACGTAAAATAGGTCTAATCCTTCGGGCCAGCCCTAGAAGAGCTGTTAATCAGCTCAGTGGTCTGGTTAAACTAAGATATACTTAACTTGACTAATACCACTCACACATCTGCCCATTTGTCTACATGGCTGTCAACTTGAACATTTCGAGAAAAAAGCAAAACAGCCTTTGCTGATTCCTTTGAAGCCGCCCCTTGGCCATATATCTTAATTGCCTTCAGGGCGCTTATTATCTCTCTCCCATGTTTATTATCTCTCTCCCAACGCTGGTTCCTTGGCTTAGACGAGTACAAAGCCCGCCTATGTTGATACCTCATTTCCATATGCTTTTTCTAATATTAGAAGATGGTAATTGAGGTGCGATAATGATGTAGATTGCCAGAAGGGCCTTGTACTAATCTCTCTTAGGAACATCTTCAACATCGAACCTGCTCTGGCAACTAGACGAGACACATAACGGCCACTCCTCTCCCTTTCCAGATCAAACTACTAAAGTTGAAAATCCGTTGACATCAAAGTTATTCTCTATAAATTTCAATGATCTTAGTTGTCTGTTATCTGACTCGCATCTTTTTTTTCAGAGAAGTGTCCTTTTATGTTTTCGTTCATCTTGTCTGCTAGCACCGATATACCTCAGCATTCGATATATTCTTTCTAAATATTCTTCTTGTATCACTATCATATAACATATAATTTTTTCCCAGTGTACATTTCCTCTCATTTTTGTAAAGATAATTACTATAAAGACTGGAATCCCTAGGAAACAGAGAGAGCAAATTTTATAGTTTTGCAATCTACAATAATTTCATCTACGAGAGCTGAGTTACAGATAAGAAGAAAGCGTCAATCACATTAGGAAATAATCGTGTGACTAAACTTGAAGGTTTGGAATTATTGATAAGCTCCGGAGGACATTAACGTTTTTGCATAGAAATTATCACGATCTTCCAGTATTTTGGACTTTGGTAAGTAGACTGAACCCAAATTGAACCCAGAACGTAGAATATTGATGAGTTCGGGTTCAAGTTTTATTTTATTTTATTTTTTTTTGCAACGGAGGTATGAGAGAGAATTCACCACATAGTCACGTGAGAGAAAGACTGAACCCAGATCTCTCGTCTTAAGGTGCAGACCCTGGAGTTGACAGGAATTAAGAAAACACTGTCGACCCAATTTTTCATATTTTTTGAAGGGTAAGTCTACTGTCACTTATTAACTATAGCCAAAATCATGTGTGCCAAATTCTTATAGGCTGGTGCATATATCATATATAAGAGGGTGCAAGTAATCCCAAAAGTATATTGAATTAATAATAAATTAGTTTTCGGTGGATTAATGTTTTAAGGCAAATCAATGTCATCTGTAAAATTAATAACCAATTGACATACATATACGACCACCAAAAGGTAAAGGTTCGACCCCAGCTCAACTATATGCACATAATAAATATAATTCCCTTAGTACGATATTCCGAAGACTTGAAGAAATTTGTTGGTATTATTCAAAATTATAGAAATGCTGCTTGCAAATGTATTGATAAAAAACTAACAATCAGTTTCTTCGTTCGAAACTTTAGTGCAGAGCTACTGAAAATTATACTATCCCAGCGAACTAAAAAAAAAAAAAAAGACAAATAAAAGTACTGTAGTAAAATCCACTAAAACTTTTCTGATTTACAATTTCCTTTCTTTAGAGATTCACTACAAAACTGATGACGAACGCCTGCTGATCAACACTAGAGTACAAAAACTATTATGAAACTTAAGCTCATTACGGCATGGAGAGAAACTACCAAAAACTCCACATAGCAATCATCATAACTAGATACTGGGCACATACCTAGACTGATAAACTGAATGATTTTCAGAGAGAGAGAGAGAGAGAGAGAGAGAGAGAGAGAGAGAGAGAGAGAGAGAACCTGATCAAGAGGGCACCATCAAACTGGCAGAATTACGACGTGAAGATACAGCGTGAATACGAGGTTTATAAATGCTTATCAATCAAGGTGGAATTAGTTCCGCATGTTAATCATTTTTATGAAAGCTGCTGGACTACTCTGCCACCCATCACTGACGTTAAGTCAAGGGGCGTAGCAAGTAATTCGGCTAATCCAAGGGCCAACCAGAAGGCACAAGGAAATTTGGCCAAAATTAGTGTGAAAGCCATTTATTTATTTACGATGGTGAAGTCGCTATTGTGGTTGGCATGGTAAATGGATATGAAATTAGGTAAAGAAACTGAGATACTATTCATTTGAAAAGACCACGAGATAATTTTCACTGCACCTTTAAATAGCACAGCGAGTTTAAATATTTAGTGAACACCAGATTGTCCAAACATAAATGCCAGTTTCATATAAATATGGAAATAAGAAATGTCGACGAAATATATGAACTAAGTACACATGCATATACACACACACCCATATATATATATGTATATATATATATGTATATATATATATATATATATATATATATATATATATATATATATATATATATATATATATATATATATATATATGTGTGTGTGTGTGTGTGTGTGTGTATGTATTGCAGCTGCATTAACAAGTGCCCTGTGACACTGGTCGTTTGAACAGCACACTTAAGCAACAACCTGACTGGGAGTCCTTGAATGGGTAACTATCAGGAAAAGACAGGTACCTACCGCACCATAAGCCCCTGAAATATTCATGGCGCAGGGATGCTGGCCACCGACTTCAAACATTCATACTTGCTTTAGATCGGAATGGTAACGATTTGTAGCGTTCTCTCCTCAAAAAAAAAAAAAAAAAAAAACGCGTCGGGTAAAAAAATTGAGAAATTACGTAATAGTACATAAAGAGCAGGAAGTCGCTAAAAAAAGTAAATTAAATTCGAAAACCTATGAATGATAAGGAGCTGGGACATTAATGAGCACTTTACTAAAATTCTCGACTGTGAAGTAGGTTAATCTTGAAATCCCAGATGGATTATGCATAAAATTTATCAGGTGATGAGAAGGTAATGTGGTGCTGCATTAAAAAGGACAATCTTGAATTTTTTATTCGAATAGGTACGTAAGGGGTTTGGGGGCTGGTGTGTCAGTTGCTAGCTGCTTTAAGTCAGCTCTCCTCAGCATGGAAGTAGGTTTAAGGATACTTGAGTTCACGGACGCGCTTAAATACGTCCTCCTAACAGCAATGAGCAACTGAACAATCAGTAACACTGACGTCGTGCCACAGCATGTAAACAAAAACGCATTCTCTTAGCAAGAGACCGTGCTAGGTATGAGCAAACGTGATGTGAATCATATATAAGTTTTTTTTTTTTTATCCAGCATCTATTCAACTACTGTAATAATACTGCCATAGTTTTAGCAATAGGAAATTACGTTTAAATTTACCAATCTTTAAACATTTAGTTTTATTATTATTCCTCTAATCTTACAAGTAAAAAAAAAAAAAAACAGCTGGCGGAATTTAGGATCACTATATGACAAAATCTTCTACAATCATGCATCTCAGAAAGAATTGTAATAAGAAGAAATAAAAGAATAATCTTTTGAATTAGAACCAAAAGGTAGTTATTTAAAAGATGACCTCTTACAAAGTTTTTACTATCATTTTTTTTATTATTATCTTCATCTTTCTGACATCCAACTTTTAAACCATTAAATATGCAAATGATTTCTTAAACAGTATTGCAAGGATTACATTTTCATTGCTTTTCCCACAACCATCTAATTGGACACAATTCTAATTTGCATAGGGCCTATGCCTGAAACTGGTCACCACTCGTCTGTCCAATAATTCATCTACTTAATCTAGCTCTCTCTCTCTCTCTCTCTCTCTCTCTCTCTCTCTCTCTCTCTCTCTCTCTCTCTCCTCTGCCACCATCAGAAGATCACACCTATCCTGTTTCCAAATATCACGTATACCTTTATGTCAATAAACAGATATAAATTCCCATATATATACTGTACATACATATATGTATATATATACATATATATATATATATATAGATATATATATATAGATATATATATATATATATATATATATATATATATATATATATATATATATATATATATATATATATATATATATATATATATATATATATATACCTTTCTAATGCACTAATTACATCCGAAAAATTTCTTCCTTATACAATATGATTAGACTAAGATAAAAGATAGTGATTGCTACTAGCTTTATAAACATCCAAAAGTTGAAATTTTCAGGGAGTAAACGAAACTTGCTGAGGCAGGTTGACTCCCACTGACATCGGTGGATGCGTTTCAGCCACAGTAATAATTTCGTATTTATTTCTTTGTATTTTTTTCAGCAATGAGTCGTAAAAATAATCAAATAGGACTGTATAAAATTTTGCGGTTGCAATTAAAGCCAATGTCATTATGTTATGAAAACTTTTTATGATTTTTCTTACCATTTTAACATTTGAACCTACAATTGATAGACACATTTTTAGTTTTCTGTAAAAGAAAATTATTGTGCCAGCTTTGTCTGTCCATCCGCACGTTTTCAGTCCGCATTTTTCTGTCCATACTTTTTCTGTTTGCCCTCGGATCTTAAAAACTACCAAGGTTAGAGGGCTGCAAATTGGTATGTTGATCATCCAACCTCCAATCATCAAACATAACAGATTGCAGCCCTCTAGCCTCAGTAGTTTTTATTTTATTTAAGGTTAAATTTAGCCATAATCGTGGTTAAAGTTTCATGGGCCGCGGATCATACAGCATTATACCGAGGCCACCGGAAGACAGATATACTTTCGGTGGCCTTGATTATACTCTCTAGTGGCTGTACAGAAAACTCGATTGCACCGAAGAAACTTAGGTGCATTGTTTACTTGTTTTTTGTCACATGTAATATTTTCTTACAGTTTTGTGATATATACCAGATTTTACTCTTGTGAAACACATTATGGCCTTATTTTGTAAAATAATCTTGTTTTCACATTGAGATAAAAGATAAATACACAACATGTTAGGTTACCAGTTAGTGAATTTTGAACAAAATCCTATGCAATCATGTAGCATCACTTATGAGCATAGCTGAACCAGGAGGAAAAAGTTAAGTATACCTTAGTTTAACCAGACCACTTAGCTGATTAACAGCTCTCCTAGGGCTGGCCAGAAGGATTAGACTTATTTTACGTGGCTAAGAACCAATTGGTTACCTAGCAACGGGACCTACAGCCTGTTGTGGAATCCGAACTACATTATACCGAGAAATGAATTTCTATCACCAGAAATAAAATACTGTAAAAAAGGGGATGGAGGACTTTTCAACCATTTTGAGATTTTATGGGTTATTGGTCACGTATATGGAAAGATATATTCAATGGAAAAATTGCCTTCATGTGTTTTTGGAGGGTAATGGAATATGAAATGGTTTATTTAATAGACAAATGTTTCTAAGACTTCTGTTCGCTTCTTCTCTCGAGTTATATTGGTAATATTTCTATGAAAATCTGAGCACACGTTAGTGGGAGGTTGCATTTAGGTTTTAAGACGTTTCTGCACCATTAAGTAACCTTTTTTCTTTACTGAGATAAAATTATTTTTCAGTGATGGCGATCTGACCGTCTTTGTATCATATTGTTATCAATATAATACAAAGATAGAATTTACAAAAACGTATGTAGAATGATATATTTCTTATAACATAATGCTTTTTAAGCACATCACATCTATCGAATAATGTTCACCGCAATGAAATTTCAAATGCTAACAACGTAATATCATTTTTATGTAGGGACCGACATCAACACGAATAATAATCTTAAGTTTAAAAGCAAATGCTGATCTTTCTGTAATGAACCTCTAGATAAATTCGTCACTTTTTTCTCGCTGTCTAAATTTCTGTATTAAATTCATGTGTCTAGCTACTTAAATACGCCATACTATTATAAGTGGCACAACTAAGAGAAAACGAGATTACAAACCTTTATACATCGTCTTTGGGCGCAGAAAGTGAAGGAGGTTTTGGATCATCTTGACGTTTATTTTTTATAAGACGTTCTCCGCGTTTTCAATCCTCTCGTAAAGGAACATCCTGCAAGGAAGAGGAATAATGAAAGAATATAGCGCTCATCTTCGAAAGCATTCTTAGTTCTTAGTGACATTCTTCATAAAAAAAACTTCAATTCCTTGAGAATTTGGGGCAGTTTACCTCCTTTCCCAAATTAAGCAAGACTGGTTACATATCAGTCATAAAAGAAGTATTCTACAGAGATAATTTAATTCCATAATGCACGTCTACAATACTCAAAAAGAAGTTGAGCACCTTTTATCTTATGAGGTATAGCACCTATATATCCATAGGTATACAGGAGCTTCTTGTGCAAGCAATCTTGCGTGCTACCAAAATTATTATATTCTATGATTGGTTGGATATGCAATCCAGAATATTAAGCCACTTTCATTTTCACTTGATTTCTGTATATGGTCTTATTAAAATTAAATTCAATATCTTTCTGTCTGCCTCTCTGCCTGTCTGTCTGTCTGTCTGTCTGTCTGTCTGTCTCTCTCTCTGTATACACACACGCACACACACACACACACACACACACACACATATATATATATATATATATATATATATATATATATATATATACATATATGTGTGTATTTATATATATATATACATACATATATGTATACATATATAATTATATATATATATATATATATATATATATATATATATATATATATATATATATATATATATATATATATATATATATATATATATATATATATATATATATATATATATATAAATATATGAAAATAAAAGGTCCATAAAACACTATATGAACGTTTCAACCATGTATTTCGAGCACTTCCTTCTGTGCCCCTGCTCACTGGTAAAATATGGACAGACGATAGATACAAGGGTATATATACAAAACATATGTAAGTGTGGCAGTAAGTTAGCTCCTGTCTGGCGATGCGTCCGGTGGTCGTATTTTCTGAAACACCTTCTTAACGAAGCCAAAAATCACGAGGGAATACCTCAATTTCCATCCTGCCTGGGTCAATGGCCACCTGCATGCCAACGAGACTTACTGCCACACCTACAAATGTTTTGTATATATACCCTTGTGTCTATCACCTGTCCATATTTTATCAATGAACACGGACACAGAAGGAAGTGCTCGAAATATATGGTTGAAACGTTCATACAGTGTTTTATGGGCCTTTTTATTTTCATATTATACGTCGTATCACAGTAAAGGACATTCATATATAAATATATATATATATATATATATATATATATATATATATATATATATATATATATATATATATATATATATATATATATATATATATATATATATATATATATATATATATATATATATATATATATATATGTATATATATATATATATATATATATATATATATATATATATATATATATATATATATATATATATATATATGTATATATATATATGTGCATATATATATATATATATTTTTTTTTTCTCATTCACTATTTGCCTGAGGAGGGAATCAGTTTGGTTTCTGAAATATAGCCTTTATTTTCCACATTTTGGTATTTCTATGGGCTCCCTTATATTTGGTGGAATTTTGTTTTAACAGAATATATATATATATATATATATATATATATATATATATATATATATATATATATATATATATATATAATATATTTATGACTATGAAACATTTTCTGTTAAAGCAAAATTCCATCAAATATAAGGGAGCCCATAGAAATGTCAAAATGTTGAAAATGAAGGCTATATTTCAGAGACCAAACTATCTCCCCTCAGCAAATAGTGAATGAGAAAAAGTTACAGAAAAGCGGTATTTATACCAGAAGATCCATTGGTTGGCCATTAAGTCACTCCAGTTGACAATTTCTCTTTAATCTTCCTAATCGCTGGTTGGGGGAAGATTTTATCCATAATATCTGAATCCCAGGCGCCTCTTGAGAGATTCATTATATTTGTTTGTTTAATCAGGGTTGATTCCACGATCTGGCTTTTGAACCGGCAATTGCTGCAATAAATTATACGAGACATATTCCAGTTTATTCTGTGGTTATGGTTATCTATGTGGTTAAAAATAACTGAGCTCTGTTGTACGTACCTAACTGAACGTTTATGCTGCATTAATCTTTGAGGAGTGATTTGCCCCTGAAACCGATACAAGATTGGTCACACTCAAGGCAAGGGATTTCGTAAACTCCTGTGCCTTTGGGGACTGGTTTTTGTTGGACGTTAATCATAACCAAAACCACAGAATAAACTGGAATATGTCTTGTATAATTTATAGCAGTAACTGTCTGTTCAAAAGCCAGATGGTGGAATCAGTCTTGATTAAACAAAGAAACGCAATGAATCTCTCAAGAGGAGCCTGGGATTCAGAAATTATAGATAAAATCTTCCTCCAACCAACGTTTAAGAAGATTAAAGAGAAACTGTCAACTGGAGCGACTTAATGGCCAACCTATGGATCTTCTGGTATAAATACTGCTTTTCTGTAACTTTTTTCATTCACTATTTGCATGAGGAGAGAAACAGTTTTGTCTCTGAAATACAGCCTTTATTTTCCACATTTTGGCGTTTCTATGGGCTCCTTTATATTTGATATATTTATATATATATATATATATATATATATATATATATATATATATATATATATATATATATATATATATATATATATATATATATATATATATATATATATATATATATATATATATATATATATCCCTTTTGTATTCAAGCCGTGTATTGAGAGGCAGATATATATTTTCCCAAACAGCTTTTTCCTCGTGGCAATGAAGTATGAATTGAAAAAATAATTTATTTTTTCCTTCAAAAAATGTGGTTTGCTGGGTAAAATATATCTTGCATTTTATTTTATGATCGCTATAAATATGGAATTTTTATTTGTACGTTGATGATTTTGTATTTTATATTTGTCTGAAAAGTGTATATCAAGGAAGTGTAAAATTGATACATTAATTTCGTTTGCTTCATTTATTTTCCTGGTTCCTTGGGGATTGTTTATAGTATGTGCAAGAATATTATTTCCCTTATGTTGTTTAAATTATGATTTTCTATTAACCCGAAATTAAATTAAGCTGCATGATCCACTTTTTTTCAGTTGAACTTAGTGTTTAGAATTCAAGAGTTCTAATCAAATATGATTAAATATTTAGTTTTTAAGAGAAAATCTTTAAAATTAATTTTAGTTTTCGTTGAAATAATTTAATACCGATTTCCTCCAAAACATGAGACTAAGAACTCTTTAATTAAATTAAAATTTTTAATTTATATAGATTTCTAGCTCTTTCTCAAAAAAGTGAAAGGGAAATTCCGAGACAGTACATAAGGAGCAGAAATTTGCTAAATAAAGTATATTAAACCTGACAATACATGAATGATAAGAATGTGGGAGATTAATGAGCACTTTACTAAAATTCTCGACCTGTGAATATTAATCTCGAAATCCTGGAAAGGATTATACATAGAATTCTTCAGGTGATGAGAAGTTAATCTCATACTGCATTAAAAAGGAGAATCTTGAAGTTTTTATTTGAATAGGTAGGAAGGGAGCTGGGGTCTGAGTCGTGATGTCATGACCACTTTTCTGATGGCGTGTCAGTTGCTTGTTAGTGTAAGTCAGTTCTTCTCAACATGGAAATATTTTTATGGGCTACCCGAGTTCACAGTCGCCCTTAAATAGATCCTCCTAGCTGAGGCAGTGCAACCTTCGAAGAGAAAACCAGACTTACAGCAATGAACAACTGAACAATTAACAACACTGACATCGTGCCGCAACAGGTAAACAAAAGCTTGTTTTCCTTGAAAGAGACCGCGCTAGCTATGAGCCAGCCTAATATGAATCATCAATAAAATTCTTTAACCATCAAACTACTGTAGTGATATTGCCATAGTTTTGGCAAATTCTTATTCTTCAAAAGATGAAACCTACTCATATGGAGCAAGCCCACAGGGACCATTGACTTGAAATTCAAGCATCCAAAGAATATGGTGTTTATTAGGAAGAAGTAAAAGTAGGTAAAGGGAAGTACAGAAAGAAGTGATCCTACTTATTAAAGAAAAAAATTAATAGATAAAAATGTATTAGAATGCAAGGAGGATAGCATTAAGGTAGTAATGCATTGCATCATCGATTGAGCTACTGAAGTTCCAATTGCACGACATCCTCTGGGAGGCTGTTCCACAGTCCAACGGTAAGAGGAATAAGGGACCTCTGGAACTGAGTTCAGCCCTTTGTTGGCTGAGTCGGTTGAGCTTCAGACTGTCATTCGATGGGCCGGAGTTCAATTCCCGCCGCCGGCTGATGAAGAGCTAGAGGAATTTATTTCTGGTGATAGAAATTCATTTCTCGCTATAATGTGGTTCGGATTCCACAATAA
>NC_089783.1:18659281-18669281 GCF_040412425.1 Macrobrachium rosenbergii | reverse complement strand
TCCACGCTTTTTTTTTTTTTTAAATATATGAATGCCTTCCGTGCGCTATTGAACATACAAGGGCAGTGAAACGTTTTGCAGTTGGTAGCCCAAAGCAATAAAGGTGCAATGAATATTTTTTCTAACAAGTTCTAAGGGTTACTCGAACATCAATTCTATTTTAAAGACATGGTTTTTGGCATTGATTTCCAAGGGTTAGATTTTGTTATGGTCAGCAAGATATAATGTGCTTTCTCTTTTTCTATAAACCTGCAAAACTTGAAGCTTCAAAAAACCAGTTTTTTAATGAAAGAAAGTAAAGCAAAATAATGATGCAGTGGAATGTTCCCTTTTCGGTAATTATTTATGTATATTTTGTGATAAGTTTATGAGTAAAAAAAAAATCTCTCTTTTAACTGAACTAGTAGATTCTTAACCTTGTAATGTCTTTTTTAGTATTTATTATTTTAAGCATTAGGAGAATACGAATACTGAGACTGATTTGTAATACATTACATAAATTGCAGGATCTACAAACAAAATGCAATTTTGCCTCTATATATTGCGCAAGAAGCCCCTATTGCCATGAGATGTGCTTAGTGCAATCAGCCAATCAGCTTGCTGCTGTAAGACATCCTGTAGTTGAAAATATAGCTTAAATAACTCATCTGACTCCATATCTTTATTGTTGATTCCAATTTACCACCATTGCGTAGTAATTCTTACCGTTTAATAATCATAGAAAACAACTTGAAAAGAAGAGGTATTAAAATTGTTGATTTCTTCATTAGTCCCTCAACTGTCATTTCTTAAATTATTAAGATTGTAAAAAAAGAAGGCAAACGAATGGAAGATTAACGAGGAAAATTCGTTTGATTTCGATATAATTTGCAAAAGAAACTTCAGATCACCTCACTGAACTTTTTTAAATTTTTCAAGCATCATGGAATACTTCATAAATTAAATATTGTCATTCTTATAACCACATATTTTTACTTTTAAGTTTACTAATAAGAACATTGGCAGTAAAAAAAATTAGATAGCATAAAAGTCCTAAAATTTTTAAATTGACCATTCTAGAGATATCTTGTCATGTTTTTGGAAAGCTTACAAATAACTTTTATGATAAAAAAAGAAATTTCAAGTGATTCCTAATTTGAAGCATGTTATTTCTATATTTAAAAAAAACACACACAAGAATTTATTAAACTTTTATGAATGTTCACGTGTCACATGGGAGGATGGTGATCAAATTATTCCTGAACTTTCTGTACAAGCCCCAAAATGAATGTAGAATGATAATCTGATTATATCTCTCTTTCGACATGGGGACATTTACGTTTCCAACAAAATACGGCTAACACAGAACACGGTGGAAAACAGATAACAGCCATTGAAAATAAATAATAGGATTAAAAATGTCCATAGTAATGAAAATTAATGAGTAATGCAAAGAATATGTGGATGTGAGTGTGTGTGTATGAGAGAGAGAGAGAGAGAGAGAGAGAGAGAGAGAGAGAGAGAGAGAGAGAGAGATGACAATGCATAATAGTTTAGGTCAACTGCTTTTTTTTTATCATTTTGGAGAAAAAGGATTTGAACTAAATGTTACTTATATCATTTCTTCTTCTTCTTCCTTTCCACCTAATACACGTGTTCATACAACTTTGGTGTAAAAATAATTTCCAATCTCTTGCTCAAATTCTTTACAACTCACAAAAATGCCAAACATTTAATTTTCTTATATTGTATTCTTTGTTTCGTAGTGTTCCTATGTTAGTTATTCTTGGCCGTCATCATTATTCCTGCTTTGGAACTACGTGAGCAATTTCACGACTAAAATATACCCCACACTTCAGCATTTGCATAGTGGCTAACTGATTCTGTGTTAGCGGCATAGGTGTCGCCAACAATATGTTTAACAGGAATTATTTTCAAAATAGATTCTCGATTGTAAAATTGTTTAATATCTTCTTCCTCCTACTCTAAATGTGGATTAGGTATAGAGCTACACGTTTCCAGTCCTAAGTAACAAACGCACAATTTTTATGTATAATTTTTTAAGCATCTTGATGATAACCATTTTGTCAAGTACATGCATTTCAGTATTTAATCAACGCGAATTACAAGTCAGTACCATACCACTCCAATGCCGTTAATTCCCGCGTCATAGAGCATTTTTATTCAACACTAATTCTACTGTATGATGTATTTACTTTATGTGATAAATATATCGTATTTCACTCTAATGATTTTAGTATCAATCAAACAATGGTATCAGTTAGGCTGTTATGATGCAATTATCATCGATAATTAGATTAACGAGCACAGTGCATTCATGACCATTTCAAGTATGCTTGACTGATGTTAAACTTTAAAATTTTAAATTATAATTAATGAAATGAAAAAATTAACAGAAGGTTTTTTCTTTGATGGACGTTTTAATCTGCAGAAATAAGAATTATATACAAGGTGTATATCAAAACAAACCCATTTATAAAAATCGAATTTCTATTGGAAGTTAGAGGAAATATATCTTCAACATACAAAACGACAAAAACATTACGAATTTCCTGTTAATATAATAGCCTGATGCAAATTATGAACATTTTCAATATCTTACGAATCATATAAAAAAGTAAGAGAAAATCTTGAGATATAAGCAGTTTTATGCCTGCTCTAGATTGAATGATTATAAGTGATGATTATAAACCAATGATAAAACCTCAAGGTCAATTGATCTCATAATTCCCTTTCGCGGAAGAGGTTATTTAGGCAATAATCATTGTGATATTTAGAACAGTTAATTGCAAGCAGAATTCGTAGGAGAAAGAATTAAAGGAATTGAGCATTTTTTCACAGGGCAAACATATCTTTAGAAGATTAGGTACTGGAATAATTTACATATCTTTTTTGTTACACAATTTGTCAATTAATCAGTGTTAGCCATCCCAATACCCTCTTTGTTTTCTCTATGAACAAGAACTTTGGAATGTGGAGCAGTTCGTGAGTTGTAGCATTAAATAAAACGGAATTTTCGGGAGAAAAAATGACCAACTCTGTTCACTGTGCGAACAGGAATATAATCTTTATAATCTTTATACAGTGGTAGAGGAGGGTGCATTAAATGAAGTAGGCCGAAGGTCTGTATAGCCCTAATGAATAATGTCTCATCTCCAATAGCAGATGCTAATGTCATTTCAGCTGCTGAGCCGTAACGGCTCATGCAAATACCGAATGCCACTTGCTTGGGAGAGCCTAGGTGGGATTACGTGTTTAACCAGGATTTGCATAAACGTGTACCCTATCGCTGGTGGCGAGGTGTTCTAAAGGAATATCTAGCAGGGTGCTGACTATGAAGTCTCTCTGTGTCCTTTGTAGCTGGATGCTCGACGTTATATTTTGACCAACTGAGTTTGTATCTTCTTGTGTCAAACGAACGAGGCCTCTCCACTGCAGTGTTATGTAAATAACAAACTGGGTCAATTAAGTTATGCGCTGAATAGAATTAGTCTTCATTAACAAGCTAACACAGGAACATGAGTAAATTCGGCCATTTGAATACCCATCTTATTTAAAGGCAATTGCAAGGAGTACAGCGACCTTCATTCTTGAAAATATTCGTGGCCTACTTAAGTAACTCCTTCAGCATGCAAAAATTCTGTTGAGGACTGAGCTGCCCAAAGATTCAACTGATTCATTGAGCTAAATAAAAAAAAACATGCCTTTTAACATTTACAGTAACTCGTGGAACTGCAGAAAATGAATTTCAATCAAATTGAAAACGTTTTTCTCCATTTGGTGACGGCAGATGTGCTCCTTAAATCCTGTTTGACTATAAATTATTTTTGGTAAACTTTTTGAAGTCATTCGATAGATGACTGGGAAAGTGGGTTAACAATGGCGAATAATATCAGTTTGAATTATTATACAAAGAATGAATGAGACAGAATTTGATGACAATGCACATACCCCGTGGCAAGGGAGTGTAAGAGTAATTCAGCTCTGTAAACCAACGCCGTTAGTTTCAAGTGTAAAGAAGTAAACCTTTAATTCAAAAACATTTGCGCTTTTGTCATTAAATTAACGAAAAACTGCATCTTATTCCATTTTAGTCTTCGGTTTTTTAATACATAAGTTCGAGCCTGTCAGAATCAGAGTGGCTTAATTTACATAAAATAATTTTTCTCCCTAGCCATGTTGAAATGTCAGAAGTGAAAACATTTATCAACGGTTATATTTTTTTTCTTTTTTGTGCGAGGGACCCGTGGGGTGTGTTTGCCTAAAGGATGTAAGACTATTTTTAGTGTGAAGGCTGGAAGTATGATCGACTTAAAATCCTTTCCATACTGCGTCACAAAAGCAGGTATTGGATGTGATGTACAAAAATTAAGCATAAAGAAAAAGGTCGATATTTCTTTTTTAATCGTGCAATCACGGAGGAATCCACATCCACGCATTCCTGCGAAGTGAGCCAAAGAAGATTTTTCCTCAAAAAGGCTATCAATATTTGCAAATGATAATGGTAAACTTAATAAAATCAATATTTTCTTATTAGTGACTGACAAAGACAAAAATTAAGCCTCGTTAAAATCGTCTATCAACTTAACACAATGACAAACATCATACTTCATGAGAGAGCTAAGTATGTAACAGTACTATAACTATCTTTGTTGCAATTGCTAGTCGGTTAAATGGTTGATCTTTAACACGTCGGATGCATTACTCGAAGTATTCTGAGAATATCTGTGTCTTGAAGGTTACTTCAGGAAAAATCTAATGTTATTTGCCTCTCCATCTTCCTGGCGGATATAAATAAAGCTTTTTTTAATACGAATCTTTCTCGTATTCTTTTAAATTACGGGCGTGAGATACTGATACTCTCATTACACGATTAATCTATTGCATCACACAGGAAATTAATGAATGTGAGTGAGAAAAGTACTGACACAAAGAAGACAGGTATATTATATCCTCTTTTCATTAAACATAATTGTTCCGCTAGGCTTAGTTTTGCCTTCAACAAAAAAAAAAAAAAGAGTCGTCTGTCTTTGTTTGAAGGAGATCTTATACGAAGAGACTTATGAGCCAGCATTTAAAAGGCCTTCAGATTTTATTGATTATATTGCAAACAAAAGTAAGAAGAGGAAAAAAGACGATTTTTGATACATAATTACTTCATGGTTTAATTTTTTGTGCAGCGATGTAATAAGTATTGTTCTGTGAAATATAAATTATTATCATTAGTATTAGCTACAAAAATCATACTGTTATTCCAATGAATTCAGTGGAAGTAAATACCTGTAATACAGCGTATTATTTTTGGGAAAAACAACAAAAAAAAAGCATTACTTCAATGTTTCTGTATCCTGTAACAAAAACTCGCAGTTATTATACAAATCATTCAGGAAACTCCAGGTAACAGAACCAGTAAAACAAAAATGAAATATATAACAACATCGCCAGTAAATGGAAGAGTTAGAATAATCCTGGGTATAAATATTAATAACAATGAACTATAAGATTTTGTTTGCAGTATTTCATCTTATTATTTCTTCTGTCAGTCGTTAGCTTTATCGCTGATAATTTCTGAAAACTATTAGTAATTTTATTCTTGAAGTCTTATAATTCTGGTACACTTAAAAAGTCACCCATTACTAGGAATTATCAGTACGGAATTATATCCATACCCTAACAAGGCAGAACTTTTCCGCTTGTACAATGTGCGTCACAAATATGAAGTCAAATTCCTTGAAATTTCGTTTGAAAAACACTAGCTGTCAACGAAATGGATATATTCTGTCAAACTGTGCTGTTATAAGAATCATTACTGTCCACTAATGTCAAAACCGAAAGATAGAACTACCTCCTGTCATATGTTTCGATTTCTCTTATGAAACATTTCTGAATGTTCCACAGTCTTTCCATTTCATTGCAGTTGTCTTAGTTAAGTATATTGCACACACACATATATTCATTATATATATATATATATATATATATATATATATATATATATATATATATATATATATATATATATATATATATATGTATATATATATTATATATATATTTCACTTTCGTAGTCAAGCCACCCGCGTATTGAGAGGCAGATATAATTTTCCAAAACATATTTTTTTTTTTTTTTACTTGTAGCAATCGGGTCCTACTCAGGTTTCCGTGTTCACTTTTATTTGATTATTCATCCAATAACGAAGTGTGAATGGGAAAAAAAATTGATATTTTGTTTTAAAAAAAATGTGGTTTGGTGGGTAAAATATTTCTTGCATTTCATTTTACGGTCGCTATGAATATGGCATTTTTATTTGTACATTTGGCATTTTTTCTATGTTTGAAAAGTTTATGTCAGAGAGGCATGCAATTGATACATTAAATTCTTTTGCTCAAATTTTTTCATGGTTCCTTGGACACTATTTGTAATATGTGTAAGAATACTATCTGCTTTGTGCTGTGTAATTTACGATTAGTTATTGTAACGGAATTTAATTAAGCTATATGATTAACTTTTTTTCTGCTGCTGACAGTCGTCCTTAGAATTTAGATTTAATAGTCAAATATAATTAAAGATTAGGTTTTTAAGATATAATCTTTAAAATGAATTTCAATTTTCGTTGAAATGCTTGATCACCATTTTCCTTCAAAACATGAGACTATGGATTCCTTGACTAAATTAGAATTTTAAGTTATTTATAAACAAAGTGAGTGAAAAGGTATAGTAGATCACTACTGATGATTTTTAATTTAATCATGCAAAAATAGATGAAACGAGGATAAAAGAGTACATCATGATTAGGAGGTAGGAACAATTAATAATAATGTTTCGTTTTATTCTAATCATGTTATTGACGTACATCAACATCAGCAACAGTCTTCGAAAGAGTACTTCAAGCTCACAGAATTAAGGGAATTTTGACTCCTAAGGAAAAAGTGAATTCTGGTGCTGAAATTAATAGTAGTTTCTCCATGGTGAAATACAATTAAGGAAATAGTTAATAAAGAATTCTGTCCATCAATGTTCAAAGTTGAATTTATGCTGTTGGAAAGAGTAACTATCACCTTAATACAGAAAAATAATATTCTAGCTATGCTAAAAAAACATTTGTATGATATTACAATTCTTTAATATTGGGTGACTGGACTTCTTGTAATCTTGTTGAACAGGATGGATGGAGTTAAGTCTAAGTATTACCTTAGTTTAATCAGACCACTGAGCTGATTAATAGCTCTCCTAGGGTTGGCCCGAAGGATTAGATTTATTTTACGTGGCTAAGAACCAACTGGTTACCTAGCAACGGGACCTACAACTTATTGTGGAATCCGAACCACATTATGACGAGAAATTAATTTCTATCACCAGAAATAAATTCCTCTAATTCTTCATTGGCCGGTCGGAGAATCGAACACGGGCCCAGCAGAGTGCTAGCTGAGAACGATACCGAACCAACCAATGAGGAACTAAATGATGAATGGAGTTGGAGGCAAAAATGGGTATTGACAAAGAGCTGGAACTCACAAAGTGGAGTGTTATCTACGTGCAGCGAACGCTGTGTACAAGCAAAAGCAGTTTCCTAAGTCTATATTATGTTGATTTTGAGAGATAACAGTCTAATGTCCCACTGGCTTCACAACGCTACAATTAATCAAAGTTCTTAGTTATATTTCGTAACCATCTGTTTTAGAATAAAGAAGTAACAAACGAGATCATGCGTCCTATCCTGATCAGTAACACCACTAGTCATGTTACTCTGCCCTAAAACTATCACCCGAGGGGGTGGGGGTGAAGAATTGAGAGTGACAAAACGTTACAAAAAACCGCATTACATTGAAAACACTCTGCGAGCTAAGTAATATACAGTACTCCTTTTTCACATGAAAACATAATTTTACTTCAGTGTTGGAGAATAAAATAAAAATGGAACAGGAAGGGATGTGTACAATAATAAAGAAAAGCAGTGTTGCTTTAAGCCAAGAAAAATCTGTATATAGAGATGGAGGAATGGAAACAAGAGGATAGGCATTACAGAATTGTTTATCTTATAAGAATTGTTTCAAACTATCATTCAGCATAACAGCAAATTCTGCTTGGGAGGATACTGCTCCAACCTTATGAAAAATAATGTTCGTTTAGTGTTTTCTGCCATAGAAAATACACTTAACTTACGTCTTTATTAGCTGAAGAGTGGCTTTTGCCCCCTTTTTTCTGCTGTGACCAAGTATTTTTGCAACAGGTATAAAGTATAAACATTAAGTGAAGGTAAAAAAGAAAATAAAATAAAATAATACGGAACCATAAAAAAAAAAATAATAATCGACCTGGTAATTCATAAGTTAACTTAGTACCCTTCAAAGAAGTAATTCGATCGTCGGAAGATTATTTCTCTTGGTTATTCAGCAGTGTCCGAATACAAGGGAGACAACTATGATTAGCACAGAGTCCAGTGGAAATGATTCTTTTGTTTCAAATGTCTTTGGAAGATTAAATAAAAAAAAAAAAACTACTGTTTTCTGGGTCTACCTATACTATTTTCTTTACGATTAGATTTGTACAACCTTGCTAAAACTTTACGTGGCGTAACTCTAATACGTCTCAACTCACTAAATTCTAAACTTCATCGGCAAGATCTACAATTCAAATATAGTAATGTATAACAATGATGTGAATTATGAAAATGTTATTCAAAATCATTGTTTATAATTTCACTCTGAGCACAGGACAGGTAGATGGACTGACAGACTACAGGGAGAACTGCAAGGCTCGTTACAGGCTCAGATACGATCAGGGAACCTGTGTAGAAGAGCATACGTCATAGTTTTCATGGGTTTGATCTTTTACTATGCCTATATATACTCGACTCATTTCAATTTAACTGAAATTAATAGAAGTACTTATTTCTTTCCCTCAAATATATGATTAAATTGTAACTGATTACAGAGCAGTACGTGACGATGCACTTCACATCCACTGTACTCGTACAGAAGTATTTTTAGATATAATGTTTAATACACTTTTTTACGTCATTTCTTTGCTTCCTACCAGATTAGTACTGCACGGAACTTGTTATAGAAAAAAATGTTATAGAAAAAAAAAGACAGAGATATTTAAGAGAACCGGTTGCGGTATAATTACTTCCTGTCATGTAACGATGAAGGTTGTTGATGCTTAATAAAAAAAAAATAATTTGGCCAAGTGATGTATAGTAGTAAGAAAAAAAAAAAAACAATTTACTCTATTTGTATTCTTTTCTAAAATTCAGCCGCTCTTAATACTGATTTTATTCTGTATTCATGTATAATTGATTTTAATACTACAAAAGCCCCAAATCTGTCATTTATTATTATTATTATTATTATTATTATTATTATTATTATTATTATTATTATTATTATTATTATTTAGAGGATGAACCCTATTCATATGTAACAAGCCCACGGGGGCCACTGGCTTGAAATTCAAGTTTCCAAAGAACATGGAGCTCATTGGACAGAAGTAACAGAAGGTGATGGGAAATACAGAAAATAAAGATCAGCTATTAAAAAAGGGAAAAATAAATTGACTAATTAATAAAAGAATAGATAATAATGTAAGTACGCAATTAAAATACAAGGGGAATTGTTCTAGGGTAGTAGTGCGTTGCATCTTAGCTAGAACTTTTGAAGCTCCAGTTGCAAAGCATCCTCAGGGGGAAGTGGTGTGAGGAACAAAGGACCTCTGGAAGTGAGAGTTCGACAGCGATGCACATTTACTGTATACTGGTGCTGCTGTTCAGCAAATCTAGTCACTTTCGGCAGGAAAAGAGGGTCAGGGATCAATTCTGAATGTAGACGATCTCTGTTAAAATACTTGTGAAAAATTTTCAAAGAAGAGACCATCTGTCGATGGTCCAAGTCATAACTGTTAATGTTAAGAAGCAGAAACCTACCTCCATGAACATCGTGACTCAACATATGCATCGAAGAATGTGAACAAAGAATGAATAAGGACAATAAATAAATACTG
>NC_089783.1:18641781-18654281 GCF_040412425.1 Macrobrachium rosenbergii | reverse complement strand
ACTTACTGGCATATTGATCATCCACCATCTGATCATCAAACATATCAAATTGTAGCCCTCTAGCCTCAGTAATTTTTATTTTATTTAAGGTAAAAGTTAGCCATAACCGTGCGTCTGGCACCGCTATAGGTGCCAATAACACAGGCCACCACCGAGCTGCGGCTGAAATTTTCATGGGCCGCGGCTGCGAGTTTCATGGGCCGTGGCTGAGAGTTTCATACAGCATTATACGCTGTTCAGAAAACTCGATTGCGCCTAAGAAACTTCGGCGCATTTTTTACTTTTTTTTGTTGTGTATAGATTTCCTAATCTGTCAATAGTAAGTCCAGCTGCCACTATATCAGTTTTTATTAAAATACTGGAAACTAACAGTTCATGAGACGTAGATTATGCGAGTATAATCCTAGTTTAATGACTCACTATCGAGTCGACTTTTGTAGGATTTCTGTACATGTTGGCCCTTTCATTTGTTCCTAAGATCTACTGAAAAAAAAATTATAGCTAAACACTTCAGTGACAAATTACTTTTAGACATAAGGCTATTTAACTTCCGTTAATTTATTGGAACATTGCCTCCCATAAAAAAGGATTACGCCATCAAATACTTATATCATAAATGAACAAAATTAAAGATATCAAGCAAGGCTATTTTATTGATAAAGACTGTTTTTTTATTATTGAAACGAAACCTTGATACAGCTAGTATATGCAAAATGGATGTTCAATATTCCGTCTCACAACTGCACCGTTTTTAAGAAACTTTGGATCACAGGCTGAAAAGAAAAAAATAACATACTTTCTCTTTTACTAAGATTTATATTCAGCTTGTGATTTATACCAAAAGGAGACTGGGAAATATGAAAAGCTCTCTCTTTCCATTTATAACTCGGCAGTATATAAATTCTTAACGATGAATTAGGGGCATTAAAATGGAAAAATTGAATAGTTGAAGTGGAAATGATTTCTTTTCCCTTTAAAGTCACAGTTGAAGAGTGTTATTTCTTTGCACTTATATCGAATAAGCTTATCTCCAGCAGTTGTGAATTTTTTTCTAAAGAAGAGACAACAAGTAGGTTGTTTGGTTTTCATATTTTTTTAACAAATTCCGAGTTCTTCGAAATGCACTTGACGAAAAAATACTTTCGATGTTTAAAATTATCGAGCACTCAGGGTAACCTAATCTGCTGTAGATTCAGTATGTTAATTGCTATTCATGGGTGAAAGCAAATAATCTTTATACATAGCTTGAAACATATTTTACCATTCGGTTATTTAGTCAACTAGGATATGCTAGTATCTATATTCATTTGATATCTGAATACCTATTGGAAAGAAGTCATTGATACTGCAGAGTTTTTGTATGTTACGAAAGGTGTGATCTTTTTGAGTTAAGCAAGATGGTTAAAAAATGAGCAAAAATAAAATTGTTTATATGTCAGCATATCCCATGTACCAGGTAAAGTAAAATAGAGTAAACACTTATCGGAATGAAGTGATATTTAAATATTCCAACTTCACAGACTACCTTATTTCAGAGTAACTTATTTTATCATTCGGTTATTTAGTCAACTAGGATATGCTGGTACCTATATTCATTTGATATCTTAGTGTCTATTGGAAAGAAGTCATTAATACTGCAGAGTTTTTTTTATGTTACAAAAGGTGTGATCTTTTTGAGTTAAGTAAGATGGTTAGAAAATGTGCAAAAAAAAAAAAGTTATATGTCAGCATATCCCATGTACCAGGTAAAGTAAAATTAAAGTAAAATAGAGGAAACACTTATCGGAATGAAGTAATATTATTCCAACCTCACAGACTTTACCTTATTTCAGTGTAACTAAAATGTACTAAAAAATGTAGCATAACACAAAAAATTATCTAACTAACGGTAAAGGATTTTTGCTACACTTGCACTGGTAAATATGCTAACTAACGAATACCAATAAATCCCACAAACTCAAATTGCACGAAAGTCCAATAACCGAGAAAAAATAATGAGCGAGGAAAAACGAGGGGCCAAGCAGAATCCATTAGAATGACAATTCACAAAATGAATTGTAGGGTTATTGGAAACAAATTGGCGCGTAAAATGTAGTTCCCATTAAATCGGTAGATATGGCGCAGCCCACGCATCCCGACCGCTAACGGTATTGCAGGTGAGGTTTCACTGGGGGATTATTAGCACATTGATAGGCATCCATTCCAAAGGGGATTGGAAGCTAACTAGCCCAGTGAAGGCTCCGAGCTTCACAGGTATTGAAATTGTATATAAGCTACTTGCTGGCGTCCTTCGAGTTTCGTTCGGTATTCATATTCTAATAATGGGGTTGGGAAAATTGCGTCATCATTTTTGACATATGTCTATTTCACTATTGTTCTCTGGTACAGCAGATTAGTCTTCTAGTCAACTATCACGAGGAGATATGCGAGTACCTTTGCGTTCGAGTTGTAAATAAAATTTTCAGTAACTTTAGTCAGTCATCCATACCCTCTATAGAATAATTATTGGTTATTCCATGTAGAAAGTAGTATAGCATACATCAATATCAGATATATTCCCAATTGCCGTGGACGATTATTTTCTAATATCCATATTTACTGTAACTGCAAATCATATTGAAACAATAAATGAAAATACATGAAAAATGTAAAATACTAATCTGTTCGTATGAATGAGAAGTGATGCTTGGGCCTTTTTTTTTTTATTTTTTACATTACTCGGAGTTTAAAAAATGCCTTATCTTATTTACTTGTTATCAACAAATACTTCATGAAGATGAGAATAATCGTTCACGAATACTAAATTATATTTTCTTCCCGAGATTCAATGAAAATATATTTCAAATTAGTAGCATCTAGCTTCAGTAGCATAATTATAAGATAAATAGTAAAGTAACGTAATCAGTTATCTATTATAAACATATCTCAACTGTGTGATTAAAGTGATATACTGTAGTTCAAAGACACAAAACGGCTTTCATAATTTACTGTTGGTATTTATCCCTTTCTCCCAACAAAGCAGAACATTTACCCTTGACAGAAGAATGAATTATGATGTATTTTGTTTATATAAGGCGAAATTTTAATTTTCTCTCCGTTTACTGTTCTTTTCTTAGCTAATAAACTTACTTGAAGCTAGCAATAAACACATTTGCCTCAAAAACTTTATATATTCTGAATATAATTTAAAATCGACATTAAGTATTCTGAAGGCTCACTGACAATATGGCATTGTTTTTCAAACCAATTCTGAATAGTATTTGATACTTTCCTTTTGATACATACGGTTACTTTAACAATGGTGATTCAACACAAATGCGTAAACGCGCACAAACAATGTATATATATGTGTGTGTATATATATACATAAACACACACACACACACACACACACACACACACACACATATATATATATATATATATATATATATATATATATATATATATATATATATATATATATATATATATATATATATATATCTGTGTGTGTGTTAATTGTGAATAATTGAAAGAACTGAACAGTGACCAACGAGAATTTTCTGCACGGGCACAGGTCCAAGCACTACACCTTTACCCTCTCTAACGTTATGAATCATTAACAATCTTGATTCGCGTAGCTACCACCGTTGCGTTCCATCATTAATACCATTAACTAATTCAAATTCAAATAATGAGGATGGTAACGAAAACTACCCTTTATTATAGGTTCCTCTGACTTTTTTATTACTTGTATACCTTATGGATTAATTTTAGAGGGGGGGGGGCTTAATGATCGTGAGATTCCCCATACGACCACGGCAAAGGGGGTTTCGGCTTGCTACTGATTGCTGGGCAAAATGTGGAATCCCTTTGTCGTCACTCTTGTTAAAACTTTGCTCATATTAGTGAATGAGACTTCTTTGATGAGTTTTCCTACATTTAATGTGTTCTGTACTTTATGTTATGGTTTACCATAAAGTGACATGGATTATCCTTTGGTGTTCAATATAACTTTGTGTTGTGTTGTAGAAAGAGAAAATGAGATGTCATAGCGCATAGGGTGTTAGGAACGGTTAAGTATTTTTTTTTCTGATGTTACAATACAAGCGAAAATATTTAGGTAGCAAGCTTTAATTTTGTTGGATTGGTTATCTTCTTGAAGCTGTTAGACGACATATTCAAATTTTTATCGTAAACAGTGGTCAAGAGGACGAAGCTAGTTTCATAGGATCCGTGAATAACCACAACCCTTAAACTTGAAAAGCATATATATATGTATATATATACAGTATATATATATATAAAGTATATGTATCTCTCTCTCTCTCTCTCTCTCTCTCTCTACACACACACACACACACACACACACACACACACACACACACATATATATATATATATATATATATATATATATATATATATATATATATATATACATATATATATATTTACGTACATGTCTTATTTTAATTAAAATAAGACATGTATGTACACACACACATATATATATATACACACACACACACACACACATATATATATATATATATATATATATATATATATATATATATATATATATATATATATATATATATATATATATGTGTGTGTGTGTGTGTGTGTGTGTGTGTGTGTGTGTGTGTGTGTACATGCATGTCCTATTTTAATAATTTCTCCATGCAATAGTTCGTATCACAATTTTTTCTATGTACAAATTTATAATATGATAAAACACTATTCCATTTCTTGCTAAAGTTGTGGAGGTCCAGGATTTTGTCCTGAATTATAATAAAAAGTCAGACATTATTACAGTGACATGCTTCTCGAACCATATGATTCCTGATAAGTATACAAAGGAGATATACTCGACGGGTATTAGCCATACTGAGACAGCAAAACATTAATCAAGTAAATCCAAAATTTCTGACGACCAATGGCATGGACTCCAAACCAAATTACATATAAAATAAAAATGTAAAAATTTTCTTTGAAAATAAAATAAACCAGATTTTTTAAAAGACAAGTGTCTCCAGCTATAGGAACCTCTGAAATTAAAAGTTCATATATTGATACCATAAGCGTAATGATATATATATATATATATATATATATATATATATATATATATATATATATATATATATATATATATATATACACATACACATATATATATACATATATATACACATACATATATATACATATATATATATATATATATATATATATATATATATATATATATATATATATATAATTGAGGAATTAGTGGTTCCAAATTATGTAAATGCCCAATTCCTTTGACATCTACAAGAATATGAAGCGCAGTAAACAAAAAGTAACTCTCTGAAGGATTTCCGTTTAATAGTAGAGTAAATTTGGAAAGATACTGACAACAATTCTAGCAGCATTCCCCAAAACGCAATACAGTAAAAAGGAAAAAATAGTTTTATATATAGGAGTGTGTCTAACTGATTCTTGACGTCTAAAATGAACCTCATAGAGTACATGTGTTCCATCCTTATTAGAAAATGGTGTGCTTCGGCATAAAGAAAACCAACTCCAACAAATGTTGCTTTGGGGATCCTCTCGGGTGGTTAGAATTGTACTTGGGAAATGAGAAGTGGCTGGAACGTAGCGCTGGTTCCAACTTGCCCAAAGAATATCAATGAGCCATGGCAGTAGCAAAACTGATATTACTTCGGTGTACTTAATTTTTTGTTTTACTTGAGAGTCTGACTTATTTTACTATTTTCTCGTGGATGAGGTTAATATATATTGGTCAAGGAACTAACTGCTGATAAGAAACGAATAGTTAACGAAAAAAAGTTAGTTTACAGTCAAAACATGTCACTACACAGTTAAATCTTGCATATCAACATTTATAAGACGTCTGAATTTGAGTTAAATATATATAATTGTATGGGACCCCTTACCGCTCAAAGTGTAACTATCCAAAGATATTAATACTGTAAGTACATTCCTATTTACTTATTGTTACTGTTTTCTGCAGTCGATTAATAATTAATGGCACTTAATGTATTCACACTAAGGTGCAATTTTGTTAGATATTCTACCTATTGGAAGAAAATATTTCCACTTGCCGGAAATGAAACCTGCATAAACAAATAAACTATGAAAAATAAAAACAAAATAAGAGAGAGAGAGAGAGAGAGAGAGAGAGAGAGAGAGAGAGAGAGAGAGAGAGAGAGAGAATATAAACATCAGAGTGATTAACTGATTATTGATTTTTGAATAGCAGTGATGATATGATATTGTTTTCCATCACATTACAAACGGAAATATAACATTGTAAGTTGATCAATATGCGCACATATTTATGAAATGCTCTACGTGATATGATTCATCCAACGTCTGGAGATCGGAGTAATCATTTCATCGTTCTTATGCCTCTGTCCACAAATGTTCCTCTATATTTAACAATAATAAAACTAAATGCTTAAGAGGATCTCTTAGATTATTAACCAAAAAATTTCGCAATTGACACTATCAGGCAATGAACACCCACAGAGTTAAATTCAGAAAACAAACAAGAGAACACAAGGGTTTCAGAGATAAAATAGATTAAAACCCTATGAAAACAACGGTTAGACTTGGGGTTTCAATGAGAGTGAATGACAAATTAATAATTTGCCAATTTTCTTTGATAAATCTGCAAGTAAACTTTAATAAAAAATTGTTTTCACAGATGTTGGTTGTATATCCAGATCTTCTATTTTCTCCAACAATACACGTACACGAAAGTAAATTGTGGAGATGTAACAAAACAGATTAGAGTTGCTGAGATAAGTTGTATGCGTGATAGTAGACAGGTAAGAAAAATGGAAAGGATGAGAACTTTGGATACACTAAAAGTGACAAAATGGTTACCGTAGGTGGAAGTATCTACAACAGGGATTTGAGATCGTTTGGTATAGTGGGAAAAACAAAGGACTACAGGTTCATTGAAATCGACCAAAGGGCTTTGAGATCATTTGGCATGGTGGGAAGAACAAAGGTCTATAGTTTCAATGGAATCGACCACAGGGCTTTGAGATTGTTTGGTAAGGTGGGAAGAACAAAGGTCTATAGTTTCAATGGAATCGACCACAGGGCTTTGAGACTGTTTGGTGCGGTGGGAAGAACAAAGGTCTATAGTTTCAATGGAATCGACCACAGGGCTTTGAGACTGTTTGGTGCGGTGGGAAGAACAAAGATCTATAGTTTCAGCGGAATCGACCACAGGACTTTGAGATCGTTTGGTATGGTGAGAAGCACAAAGGACTATAGGTTCAATGGAATCGACCACAGGACTTTGAGATCGTTTGGTATGGTGAGAAGCACAAAGGACTATAGGTTCAATGGAATCGACCACAGGACTTTGAGATCATTTGGTATGGTGAGAAGCACAAAGGACTATAGGTTCAATGGAATCGACCACAGGACTTTGAGATCGTTTGGTATGGTGAGAAGCACAAAGGACTATAGGTTCAATGGAATCGACCACAGGACTTTGAGATCGTTTGGTATGGTGAGAAGCACAAAGGACTATAGGTTCAATGGAATCGACCACAGGACTTTGAGATCGTTTGGTATGGTGAGAAGCACAAAGGACTACAGGTTCAATGGAATCGACCACAGGACTTTGAGATCGTTTGGTATGGTGGGAAGCACAAAGGACTATAGGTTCAATGGAATCGACCACAGGACTTCGAGATCGTTTGGTATGGTGAGAAGCACAAAGGACTATAGGTTCAATGGAATCGACCACAGGACTTTGAGATCGTTTGGTATGGTGGGAAGCACAAAGGACTATAGGTTCAATGGAATCGAACACAGGACTTTGAGATCGTTTGGTATGGTGGGAAGCACAAAGGACTATAGGTTCAATGGAATCGACCACAGGACTTCGAGATCGTTTGGTATGGTGAGAAGCACAAAGGACTATAGGTTCAATGGAATCGACCACAGGACTTCGAGATCGTTTGGTATGGTGAGAAGCACAAAGGACTATAGGTTCAATGGAATCGACCACAGGACTTTGAGATCATTTGGTATGGTGAGAAGCACAAAGGACTATAGGTTCAATGGAATCGACCACAGGACTTTGAGATCGTTTGGTATGGTGAGAAGCACAAAGGACTATAGGTTCAATGGAATCGACCACAGGACTTTGAGATCGTTTGGTATGGTGAGAAGCACAAAGGACTATAGGTTCAATGGAATCGACCACAGGACTTTGAGATCGTTTGGTATGGTGAGAAGCACAAAGGACTACAGGTTCAATGGAATCGACCACAGGACTTTGAGATCGTTTGGTATGGTGGGAAGCACAAAGGACTATAGGTTCAATGGAATCGACCACAGGACTTCGAGATCGTTTGGTATGGTGAGAAGCACAAAGGACTATAGGTTCAATGGAATCGACCACAGGACTTTGAGATCGTTTGGTATGGTGGGAAGCACAAAGGACTATAGGTTCAATGGAATCGAACACAGGACTTTGAGATCGTTTGGTATGGTGGGAAGCACAAAGGACTATAGGTTCAATGGAATCGACCACAGGACTTCGAGATCGTTTGGTATGGTGAGAAGCACAAAGGACTATAGGTTCAATGGAATCGACCACAGGACTTCGAGATCGTTTGGTATGGTGAGAAGCACAAAGGACTATAGGTTCAATGGAATCGACCACAGGACTTCGAGATCGTTTGGTATGGTGGGAAGAACAAAGGACTATAGGTTCAATGGAATCGACCACAGGACTTTGAGATCGTTTGGTATGGTGGGAAGAACAAAGGACTATAGGTTCAATGGAATCGACCACAGGACTTTGAGATCGTTTGGTATGGTGGGAAGCACAAAGGACTATAGGTTCAATGGAATCGACCACAGGACTTTGAGATCGTTTGGTATGGTGGGAAGCACAAAGGACTATAGGTTCAATGGAATCGACCACAGGACTTTGAGATCGTTTGGTATGGTGGGAAGCACAAAGGACTATAGGTTCAATGGAATCGACCACAGGACTTTGAGATCGTTTGGTATGGTGGGAAGCACAAAGGACTACAGGTTCAATGGAATCGACCACAGGACTTTGAGATCGTTTGGTATGGTGGGAAGCACAAAGGACTACAGGTTCAATGGAATCGACCACAGGACTTTGAGATCGTTTGGTATGGTGAGAAGCACAAAGGACTATAGGTTCAATGGAATCGACCACAGGACTTTGAGATCGTTTGGTATGGTGGGAAGCACAAAGGACTATAGGTTCAATGGAATCGACCACAGGACTTTGAGATCGTTTGGTATGGTGAGAAGCACAAAGGACTATAGGTTCAATGGAACTGACCACAGGACTTTGAGATCGTTTGGTATAGTGGGAATGTCTATGGTGACGAAGAATAAATTTTTGATCCCATTTTCAAGCTATTGAGATTAATCATTTGGGTAGTATACGTAGAGAAAGAAGGACTAAAAGGAAGAAAAAGGTGGGGATACATAGAGGTATTAAATAAGCTATAGTTGACGAAAGATTAGATCAGTTTCATATGATCCAGTTATTTGAAAGATAGGAGGGGTGGATAAGACGTTGGTAATGAGTATATAAGTCAGAAATATCAGGGGAATGAAGAGAAAAAGACCAAGGAATACAAATAATGATTCTGAAAAGTTTAACAAAATCAATAGTCACACTCATTAAAAACTAATACCCATTTACAAAAGCTATCTGGGGCAGATGCATGTAATCTATGGGTAACCTCATAAAGGCTTGTACAAATGCGTATTACTTTTTTAATGAATTTGACTATGAATTTGTTTAAAGATTTTAGAACCATTATTTGTAAGACTTAACCTTGTCAACAGATGTTTTGTGGCTATCCAATCAGATGGGAAATATTTCTATGACTATATTACCATATATTTATCCCTACCCATTCAAAAATATTTGCTTACAAAGGAAAGCCGAATACATGTTTTAGCTAAATTCTACCTAGATATCACCATTGTTCTAGACGTTATTCGGTAAAAATCCAGACGTACAAGGAAGTATATTACTCATTTGCTATCTTCATTGTATAAGTCTGGTGCTATCTAGATATGGAGAACTTTCCTCTCCAAAACCGCTTTCCTTGGTCTTTTTCTTACTATTTTTTGTACTTAACAATTAGAATTGCGAGTGTTGAAGTTGTGTCGGTAAGTGAAAATTCCGTGGACTTATTTTATCAATTATGCTTTGGTATGATTCTGAACAGTTGACATGGAGGTATTTTGCAATTCTTATTTCAGCTTTCAAGTAAAATTAGCAGCTAAGACTTAATCCAAAACACTATATCCTGTCTCTCAGATGACAAATATTAATAAGAGCAGAAGCCAATGAAATTTTTACTTACATTCACCTTATAACCATAGTAAAAAATTAAAGCTTTTGATTTTGCCAAGTACATTATCATTACTGAAGAATCCTTTGAGAAAACAGCGGAAATATTTAGAACAGAGAGAGTAAAAAAATAAGGCCTTTAAAAAATGAGAATCGAAAAACCTTTCCGTTGAAAGCAAACGTCAGATACGTGATATCAGGATGTTCAATATTCACTCTCACAGTCGCTGCATTTTAAGGAACTCCAATCTCGAACTACCAAGGGATGGAAGGAGAAACTATTTTCCTTCCGTAGAGTTTTATATTCACTTCACTAGAAGGCAAAATCCCAAATTGAAATCCACATCAAAATTACGGAATGTGGTTGTATGTTTAATTCCTCCTTAGCCATATATATATATATATATATATATATATATATATATATATATATATATATATATTATATATATATATATATATTTATATATATATATATATATATATATATATATATATATATTTATATATATATATATATATATATATATATATATATATATATATATATATATATATATATATATATTTATATATATATATATATATATATATATATATATATATATATATATATATATATATATATATATATATATATATATATATATATATATATATAGAGATAGAGAGAGAGAGAGAGAGAGAGAGAGAGAGAGATATAGAGAGAGAGAGAGAGAGAGAGAGAGAGAGAGAGAGAGAGAGAGTATATTTTGTCACAAGGAATGAGAAACAACAGTGCGAGATCTTTCGCCTTTATTCCGATGCATTTATATTTTCAAATACTCTGTTTATATTTTATATCACATTTTTATTCATATCTTTTGTTTTCGTGTAGGTATGTTTACTTGTGTTTTTCTTTTTAAGAATCGGGAGAGGTTTAATTGTTATTATGGTTTTCAATATTTTCATTAATATTTGTCTAAGACTTGATGTCATATGGTAATTATTTATCAAAATTTCATAAACGTTAGAAATGGATACTATGTAAAGTGTAAATTGATGCTAACTAGAGTTAAAGTATGTCCCCATGAATATATAGTATTATTTTTTTTATTATACATTCACGGTTTTAAAGTTAAGAAACAAGGTTGACGAAAAAAACAAGGTTGACGAAAAAATGCTTGAAATTTAGAAAATGTGCTTTATGCCCCGTATTTATGGATTTAGTTTCTCTTCATTAAAAAAAAAAAAACTGCAGCTTTTTTTATCCATTCCTACTACAAAAATAAATGATCTTACATCAGGACATTTATTTTAAAAAGGTGTAACTTTTGTTTGTTACTTATTGTCTTAGTTGTTGTTTCTTACGACTGGCTGAGCAACGAAAATGAAGCTCATTCATAAATATTAGTAAAAATCCAATGAAGAAACTCGCAACTCATCAAACATGCTAACATGACCAACAGACTAGCCTAGTGTTACAGGTTTGTGTCATACATGTTAAAATTCTTGGCCTCTGTTCAAGGTTCTTCCCTGTTAGCGTGTCCAATTTTAGACAATTGAGAAGATAACCTAGGCGTCATTTGTTAACGGTTTGTATCCTGGCAGCGAAGGAAGACACCTATTCATGTGGATGACATTTATGTACTTTATGGTATTAATTTCGGCTGTTCAATGATAGTTACGCATTCCGCTGAAATGCTATAGAGGAATATTTTTTTTTTTTATATTCTGGTGAATATTTAAGAGACTGTAGGATCTCTTTTTTCATCTGGATCTTCAGAGTAAACCACGAAAGTATATCATTCTGAGCACAATAAAATTGAAGACAAAGCCTTCGGTTTTTCTTGTGTTACTTAAAGATTTACGCAAACACTTCCGTTCAAAAGTCCTACTGCAGGAGTCATTAATGTCATATAAATATTATCTATGTATGTTATCATATATTATTCTTGAATTTTCAGATAGTTTCATCCTACAGCATGATGCTTACTTTGACATATTTTCTACAGTTTGAATTAACTTTTTCTACTGGGAGACATTACTGATTTATTACGTATATCGTTAAGTATAATTACGTACTAAATGGCTGTATATAGCATATTTATTTTCTTGGGGACTTGTCCCTGTGAAAAGGTCCCCT